>NC_064420.1:42680000-42820000 GCF_023375975.1 Astyanax mexicanus | reverse complement strand
CACAGAAACAATTCCAGTCAATCTCTGGTACAATTTCTGCTTAAAAAATATTTTAAGAAAAGCACATGCAACCCAATGTTAAATAAAAAATGTTGGTTCCTTTTTGTGCAGGCAAATATATAAAAGCTTGATATGGTTGATTAAACACTAGTCAGGCACACCCAGCACTGACTGTACTTCACTGGTGAACGCCCCTCATTAATACAAAAACGTGAATTTAATACATTTTATTTATTTAATTTAGTACATTTTATACAGGTTTTTATGCAGCTGTAATGTCCAAATGCCAGTTTAAGTAAAATTATTCTGAAATGGTAAATAAAATTATATTCTTATTTATTTAGCTGTTTTCATAAAAATATAGAGCTATGTGTCATGCCTTCCCATTCCTCTACAGACTTTTCCACCTTCATGAACTTCAATTCTCAGTCATGTGTCTCAGCCAGCCAATCAGCACCAGAATAGTACATCAGCCTCACCTGGGTTTTGATTCCTTTCAGCTGTTTTCCTCTGTATATATACCGGTCTGTTCGTGCTGCCTTTCGTGAAGTTTTCCCCATGTTATTTCAGCTGCTTATCAAGCATTATTTCTTTGATTGTCTATTTCTGTTGTTGACCTCTTTCTGTTTGCCCCCTTTGTTAGTTTACCTTGGTGTTTTTGCTCTGGTTTCTGACTTTTTTGTGTACCGTTTATCACTTTTTAGACTGTGTATTTAGCTCCGGTTTTTATTTTTTCACACTTGTACTTGAACTTCATTTGTTGGATCAGCCCTGTTGATTTTTTACTGCAAGCGTCTCACTCCAGTCTTCACACTGTTTTTATTTTTATGGGACACTCGCTGCATATTCAACAATTAATGATATTTATTAGTGTGATTGCAGTAATGCAATCACAGTATTGTTCTTCTTAAGTCTTATTCTTCTTATTATTAGTGTGATTGCAGTAATGCAATCACAGTATTGATCTTCTTAAGTCTTATTCTTCTTCTTCTTATTATTAGTGTGATTGCAGTAATGCAATCACAGTATTGATCTTCTTAAGTCTTATTAGTGTGATTGCAGTAATGCAATCACAGTATTGTTCTTCTTAAGTCTTATTCTTCTTCTTCTTCTTATTATTATTATTAGTGTGATTGCAGTAATGCAATCACAGTATTGATCTTCTTAAGTCTTATTCTTCTTCTTCTTCTTCTTCTTATTATTATTAGTGTGATTGCAGTAATGCAATCACAGTATTGATCTTCTTAAGTCTTATTCTTCTTCTTCTTCTTCTTCTTATTATTATTATTATTATTATTATTATTATTCCACCTGTTTTTTGTCCGGTTAACTAGTGCCGCAGTTTTCGAAATATCGACTTCGTTCAAAAGAGAAAACGTGCGTCCTTATCGGGAATGGTGGGCTTGTATACAGCTTTCCGATCGGACTTACGTTTTTCGTAAAAACTTCGTAAGTACGCGTTTTTTTGCCCATTGAAAATGAATGGGCAGAACTTTGCACGCCCGTGGACGTCGCAATTTTTGAAATACGAAGATGAAACCAATTGAGGACCTGTAGAACTTATTGAGCTCTTTCCGAAAATATGCGTTACGAAAAGTTACGACGTACGGATTTCGTACGAATGTCGTACGAAGTGGCCCCATTGGAATGAATGGGGCCAATCGGAGGACGGCAGCTAGATCGAAGGACAGGTAGCTAGAACTCCAGTACTGTGTGTAATGGAGCAGCTATGGGATAAATCAGCGTTAGGTCAAAAGTTTGGACACCCCGGCCCCCCAGTACTGTGTGTAATGGAGCCATGGGTCAAAAGTTTGGACACCCCGGCCCCCCAGTACTGTGTGTACTGGAGCCACGGGTCAAAAGTTTGGACACCCCCGAACGGCCAGAGCAACCTAGCGTGCATAGCTGATTGATGTATTTGCACGTTGCGTAGCAACGTGCAAACACCATTTAATCTAATTTATGCATATAAATCACCTAGCAACCACCTAGAAACACCATAGCAACCACCACAGATACCATAGCAACACCTTAGCAACCACCTAGCAACTGCTAAGGAGTGACCTACCAACCACTTAGCAACACCATAGCAACTACCCCGGATACCATAGCAACACCTTAGCAACCGCCTAGCAACACCTTAGCAACCACACCGGATACCATAGCAACACCTTAGCAACCGCCTAGCAACACCCTAGCAACCATCTAGCAACCACCTAGCAACACCTTAGCAACCATCCCGGATACCATAGCAACACCTTAGCAACCACCTAGCAACCACCTAGCAACACCTTAGCAACCACCCAAGATACCATAGCAACACCTTAGCAACCACCTAGCAACCACCTAGCAACCACCTAGCAACACCTTAGCAACCACCCCGGATACCATAGCAACACCTTAGCAACCACCTAGCAACCACCTAGCAACACCTTAGCAACCACCCCGGATACCATAGCAACACCTTAGCAACCGCCTAGCAACACCCTAGCAACCACCTAGCAACACCTTAGCAACCACCCCGGATACCATAGCAACACCTTAGCAACCGCCTAGCAACACCTTAGCAACCACCTAGCAACCACCTAGCAACACCTTAGCAACCACCCCGGATACCATAGCAACACCTTAGCAACCGCCTAGCAACACCTTAGCAACCACCTAGCAACCACCTAGCAACACCTTAGCAACCACCCCAGATACCATAGCAACACCTTAGCAACCGCCTAGCAACACCTTAGCAACCACCTAGCAACCACCTAGCAACACCTTAGCAACCACCCCGCATACCATAGCAACACCTTAGCAACCGCCTAGCAACACCTTAGCAACCACCTAGCAACCACCTAGCAACACCTTAGCAACCACCCCGGATACCATAGCAACACCTTAGCAACCGCCTAGCAACACCCTAGCAACCACCTAGCAACCACCTAGCAACACCTTAGCAACCACCCCGCATACCATAGCAACACCTTAGCAACCGCCTAGCAACCACCTAGCAACCACCTAGCAACACCTTAGCAACCACCCCGGATACCATAGCAACACCTTAGCAACCGCCTAGCAACACCCTAGCAACCACCTAGCAACCACCTAGCAACACCTTAGCAACCACCCCGGATACCATAGCAACACCTTAGCAACACCATAGCAGATACCAGCCAGCACTGCAATCACACTCGCAGTTTCTGTAGGAACTGCAATCTAGTTATTATTATTATTCCACCTGTTTTTTGTCCGGTTAACTAGTGCCGCAGTTTTCGAAATATCGACTTCGTTCAAAAGAGAAAACGTGCGTCCATATCGGGAATGGTGGGCTTGTATACAGCTTTCCGATCGGACTTACGTTTTTCGTAAAAACTTCGTAAGTACGCGTTTTTTTGCCCATTGAAAATGAATGGGCAGAACTTTGCACGCCCGTGGACGTCGCAATTTTTGAGATACGAAGATGAAACCAATTGAGAACCTGTAGAACTTATTGAGCTCTTTCCGAAAATATGCGTTACGAAAAGTTACGACGTACGGATTTCGTACGATTGTCGTACGAAGTGGCCCCATAGGAATGAATGGGGCCAATCGGAGGACGGCAGCTAGATCGAAGGACAGGTAGCTAGAACTCCAGTACTGTGTGTAATGGAGCAGCTATGGGATAAAACAGCATTAGGTCAAAAGTTTGGACACCCCGGCCCCCCAGTACTGTGTGTAATGGAGCCACGGGTCAAAAGTTTGGACACCCCGGCCCCCCAGTACTGTGTGTAATGGAGCCACGGGTCAAAAGTTTGGACACCCCCGAACGGCCAGAGCAACCTAGCGTGCATAGCTGATTGATGTATTTGCACGTTGCGTAGCAACGTGCAAACACCATTTAATCAAATTTATGCATATACATCACCTAGCAACCACTTAGAAACACCATAGCAACCACCCCGGATACCATAGCAACACCTTAGCAACCACCTAGCAACACCATAGCAACCACCTAGCAACCATCTAGCAACACCTTAGCAACCACCCCGGATACCATAGCAACACCTTAGCAACCGCCTAGCAACACCATAGCAACCACCTAGCAACCACCTAGCAACACCTTAGCAACCACCCCGGATACCATAGCAACACCTTAGCAACCGCCTAGCAACACCCTAGCAACCACCTAGCAACCACCTAGCAACACCTTAGCAACCACCCCGGATACCATAGCAACACCTTAGCAACCGCCTAGCAACACCCTAGCAACCACCTAGCAACCACCTAACAACACCTTAGCAACCACCCCGGATACCATAGCAACACCTTAGCAACCGCCTAGCAACACCCTAGCAACCACCTAGCAACCACCTAGCAACACCTTAGCAACCACCCCGGATACCATAGCAACACCTTAGCAACCGCCTAGCAACACCTTAGCAACCACCTAGCAACCACCTAGCAACACCTTAGCAACCACCCCGGATACCATAGCAACACCTTAGCAACCGCCTAGCAACACCCTAGCAACCACCTAGCAACCACCTAGCAACACCTTAGCAACCACCCCGGATACCATAGCAACACCTTAGCAACCGCCTAGAAACACCCTAGCAACCACCTAGCAACACCTTAGCAACCACCCCGGATACCATAGCAACACCTTAGCAACCGCCTAGCAACACCCTAGCAACCACCTAGCAACCACCTAGGAACACCTTAGCAACCACCCCGGATACCATAGCAACACCTTAGCAACCGCCTAGCAACACCTTAGCAACCACCTAGCAACCACCTAGCAACACCTTAGCAACCACCCCGGATACCATAGCAACACCTTAGCAACCGCCTAGCAACACCTTAGCAACCACCTAGCAACCACCTAGCAACACCTTAGCAACCACCCCGGATACCATAGCAACACCTTAGCAACCGCCTGGCAACACCTTAGCAACCACCTAGCAACCACCTAGCAACACCTTAGCAACCACCTAGCAACACCTTAGCAACACCTTAGCAACCGCCTAGCAACACCTTAGCAACCACCTACCAACCACTTAGCAACACCTTAGCAACCACCCCGGATACCATAGCAACACCTTAGCAACCGCCTAGCAACACCCTAGCAACCACCTAGCAACACCTTAGCAACCACCCCGGATACCATAGCAACACCTTAGCAACCGCCTAGCAACACCCTAGCAACCACATAGCAACCACCTAGCAACACCTTAGCAACCACCCCGGATACCATAGCAACACCTTAGCAACCGCCTAGCAACACCTTAGCAACTACCTAGCAACCACCTAGCAACACCTTAGCAACCACCCCGGATACCATAGCAACACCTTAGCAACCGCCTAGCAACAACTTAGCAACCACCTAGCAACCACTTAGAAGCACCTTAGTAACCACCCCGGATACCATAGCAACACCTTAGCAACCGCCTAGCAACCACCTAGCAACCACCTAGCAACCACCTAGCAACACCTTAGCAACCATCCCGGATACCATAGCAACACCTTAGCAACCGCCTAGGAACACCCTAGCAACCACCTAGCAACCACCTAGCAACACCTTAGCAACCACCCCGGATACCATAGCAACACCTTAGCAACCGCCTAGCAACACCTTAGCAACCACCTAGCAACACCTTAGCAGATACCAGCCAGCACTGCAATCACACTCGCAGTTTCTGCAGGAACTGCAATCTAGTTCCACCTGTTTTTTGTCCGGTTAACTAGTGCCGCAGTTTTCGAAATATCGACTTCGTTCAAAAGAGAAAACGTGCGTCCATATCGGGAATGGTGGGCTTGTATACAGCTTTCCGATCGGACTTACGTTTTTCGTAAAAACTTCGTAAGTACGCGTTTTTTTGACCATTGAAAATGAATGGGCAGAACTTTGCACGCCCGTGGACGTCGCAATTTTTGAAATACGAAGATGAAACCAATTGAGGACCTGTAGAACTTATTGAGCTCTTTCCGAAAATATGCGTTACGAAAAGTTACGTCGTACGGATTTCGTACGATTGTCGTACGAAGTGGCCCCATTGGAATGAATGGGGCCAATCGGAGGACGGCAGCTAGATCGAAGGACAGGTAGCTAGAACTCCAGTACTGTGTGTAATGGAGCAGCTATGGGATAAAACAGCATTAGGTCAAAAGTTTGGACACCCCGGCCCCCCAGTACTGTGTGTAATGGAGCCACGGGTCAAAAGTTTGGACACCCCGGCCCCCCCAGTACTGTGTGTAATGGAGCCACGGGTCAAAAGTTTGGACACCCCCGAACGGCCAGAGCAACCTAGCGTGCATAGCTGATTGATGTATTTGCACGTTGCGTAGCAACGTGCAAACACCATTTAATCAAATTTATGCATATACATCACCTAGCAACCACCTAGAAACACCATAGCAACCACCCCGGATACCATAGCAACACCTTAGCAACCGCCTAGCAACACCCTAGCAACCACCTAGCAACCACCTAGCAACACCTTAGCAACCACCCTGGATACCATAGCAACACCTTAGCAACCGCCTAGCAACACCATAGCAAGCACCTAGCAACCATCTAGCAACACCTTAGCAACCACCCCAGATACCATAGCAACACCTTAGCAACCGGCTAGCAACACCTTAGCAACCACCTAGCAACCACCTAGCAACACCTTAGCAACCACCCCGGATACCATAGCAACACCTTAGCAACCGCCTAGCAACACCCTAGCAACCACCTAGCAACCACCTAGCAACACCTTAGCAACCACCCCGGATACCATAGCAACACCTTAGCAACCGCCTAGCAACACCCTAGCAACCACCTAGCAACCACCTAGCAACACCTTAGCAACCACCCCGGATACCATAGCAACACCTTAGCAACCGCCTAGCAACACCCTAGAAACCACCTAGCAACACCTTAGCAACCACCCCGGATACCATAGCAACACCTTAGCAACCGCCTAGCAACACCCTAGCAACCACCTAGCAACCACCTAGCAACACCTTAGCAACCACCCCGGATACCATAGCAACACCTTAGCAACCGCCTAGCAACACCCTAGCAACCACCTAGCAACACCTTAGCAACCACCCCGGATACCATAGCAACACCTTAGCAACCGCCTAGCAACACCCTAGCAACCACCTAGCAACCACCTAGCAACACCTTAGCAACCACCCCGGATACCATAGCAACACCTTAGCAACCGCCTAGCAACACCCTAGCAACCACCTAGCAACACCTTAGCAACCACCCCGGATACCATAGCAACACCTTAGCAACCGCCTAGCAACACCCTAGCAACCACCTAGCAACCACCTAGCAACACCTTAGCAACCACCCCGGATACCATAGCAACACCTTAGCAACCGCCTAGCAACACCCTAGCAACCACCTAGCAACACCTTAGCAACCACCCCGGATACCATAGCAACACCTTAGCAACCGCCTAGCAACACCTTAGCAACCACTTAGCAACACCTTAGCAACCACCCCGGATACCATAGCAACACCTTAGCAACACCATAGCAGATACCAGCCAGCACTGCAATCACACTCGCAGTTTCTGTAGGAACTGCAATCTAGTTCTTCTTCTTCTTCTTCTTCTTCTTCTTATTATTAGTGTGATTGCAGTAATGCAATCACAGTATTGATCTTCTTAAGTCTTATTCTTCTTCTTCTTCTTCTTATTAGTGTGATTGCAGTAATGCAATCACAGTATTGTTCTTCTTAAGTCTTATTCTTCTTCTTCTTCTTCTTCTTCTTCTTATTATTATTATTCCACCTGTTTTTTGTCCGGTTAACTAGTGCCGCAGTTTTCGAAATATCGACTTCGTTCAAAAGAGAAAACGTGCGTCCATATCGGGAATGGTGGGCTTGTATACAGCTTTCCGATCGGACTTACGTTTTTCGTAAAAACTTCGTAAGTACGCGTTTTTTTGACCATTGAAAATGAATGGGCAGAACTTTGCACGCCCGTGGACGTCGCAATTTTTGAAATACGAAGATGAAACCAATTGAGGACCTGTAGAACTTATTGAGCTCTTTCCGAAAATATGCGTTACGAAAAGTTATGTCGTACGGATTTCGTACGATTGTCGTACGAAGTGGCCCCATTGGAATGAATGGGGCCAATCGGAGGACGGCAGCTAGATCGAAGGACAGGTAGCTAGAACTCCAGTACTGTGAGTGTATGGAGCAGCTATGGGATAAAACAGCATTAGGTCAAAAGTTTGGACACCCCGGCCCCCCAGTACTGTGTGTAATGGAGCCACGGGTCAAAAGTTTGGACACCCCGGCCCCCCAGTACTGTGTGTAATAGAGCCACGGGTCAAAAGTTTGGACACCCCCGAACGGCCAGAGCAACCTAGCGTGCATAGCTGATTGATGTATTTGCACGTTGCGTAGCAACGTGCAAACACCATTTAATCAAATTTATGCATATACATCACCTAGCAACCACCTAGAAACACCATAGCAACCACCCCGGATACCATAGCAACACCTTAGCAACCACCTAGCAACTGCTTAGGAGTGACCTACCAACCACTTAGCAACACCATAGCAACCACCCTGGATACCATAGCAACACCTTAGCAACCGCCTAGCAACACCTTAGCAACCACCTAGCAACCACCTAGAAACACCATAGCAACCACCCCGGATACCATAGCAACACCTTAGCAACCGCCTAGCAACACCCTAGCAACCACCTAGCAACCACCTAGCAACACCTTAGCAACCACCCCGGATACCATAGCAACACCTTAGCAACCGCCTGGCAACACCTTAGCAACCACCTAGCAACCACCTAGCAACACCTTAGCAACCACCCCGGATACCATAGCAACACCTTAGCAACCGCCTAGCAACACCCTAGCAACCACCTAGCAACCACCTAGCAACACCTTAGCAACCACCCCGGATACCATAGCAACACCTTAGCAACCGCCTAGCAACACCTTAGCAACCACCTAGCAACCACCTAGCAACACCTTAGCAACCACCCCGGATACCATAGCAACACCTTAGCAACCGCCTAGCAACACCCTAGCAACCACCTAGCAACCACCTAGCAACACCTTAGCAACCACCCCGGATACCATAGCAACACCTTAGCAACCGCCTGGCAACACCTTAGCAACCACCTAGCAACCACCTAGCAACACCTTAGCAACCACCCCGGATACCATAGCAACACCTTAGCAACCGCCTAGCAACACCTTAGCAACCACCTAGCAACCACCTAGCAACACCTTAGCAACCACCCCGGATACCATAGCAACACCTTAGCAACCGCCTAGCAACACCTTAGCAACCACCTAGCAACCACCTAGCAACACCTTAGCAACCACCCCGGATACCATAGCAACACCTTAGCAACCGCCTAGCAACACCCTAGCAACCACCTAGCAACCACCTAGCAACACCTTAGCAACCACCCCGGATACCATAGCAACACCTTAGCAACCGCCTAGCAACACCCTAGCAACCACCTAGCAACCACCTAGCAACACCTTAGCAACCACCCGGGATACCATAGCAACACCTTAGCAACCGCCTAGCAACACCCTAGCAACCACCTAGCAACACCTTAGCAACCACCCAAGATACCATAGCAACACCTTAGCAACCGCCTAGCAACACCCTAGCAACCACCTAGCAACCACCTAGCAACACCTTAGCAACCACCCCGGATACCATAGCAACACCTTAGCAACCGCCTAGCAACACCTTAGCAACCACCTAGCAACCACCTAGCAACACCTTAGCAACCACCCCAAATACCATAGCAACACCTTAGCAACCGCCTAGCAACACCTTAGCAACCGCCTAGCAACACCTTAGCAACCACCTAGCAACCACCTAGCAACACCTTAGCAACCACCCCGGATACCATAGCAACACCTTAGCAACCGCCTAGCAACCACCTAGCAACCACCTAGCAACACCTTAGCAACCACCCCGGATACCATAGCAACACCTTAGCAACCACCTAGCAACACCTTAGCAACCACCTAGCAACACCATAGCAGATACCAGCCAGCACTGCAATCACACTCGCAGTTTCTGTAGGAACTGCAATCTAGTTATTATTATTATTCCACCTGTTTTTTGTCCGGTTAACTAGTGCCGCAGTTTTCGAAATATCGACTTCGTCCAAAAGAGAAAACGTGCGTACATATCGGGAATGGTGGGCTTGTATACAGCTTTCCGATCGGACTTACGTTTTTCGTAAAAACTTCGTAAGTACGCGTTTTTTTGACCATTGAAAATGAATGGGCAGAACTTTGCACGCCCGTGGACGTCGCAATTTTTGAAATACGAAGATGAAACCAATTGATGACCTGTAGAACTTATTGAGCTCTTTCCGAAAATATGCGTTACGAAAAGTTACGACGTACGGATTTCGTACGATTGTCGTACGAAGTGGCCCCATTGGAATGAATGGGGCCAATCGGAGGACGGCAGCTAGATCGAAGGACAGGTAGCTAGAACTCCAGTACTGTGAGTGTATGGAGCAGCTATGGGATAAAACAGCATTAGGTCAAAAGTTTGGACACCCCGGCCCCCCAGTACTGTGTGTAATAGAGCCACGGGTCAAAAGTTTGGACACCCCGGCCCCCCAGTACTGTGTGTAATGGAGCCACGGGTCAAAAGTTTGGACACCCCCGAACGGCCAAAGCAACCTAGCGTGCATAGCTGATTGATGTATTTGCACGTTGCGTAGCAACGTGCAAACACCATTTAATCTAATTTATGCATATACATCACCTAGCAACCACCTAGTAACACCTTAGCAACCACCTAGCAACCACCTAGCAACACCTTAGCAACCACCCCGGATACCATAGCAACACCTTAGCAACCGCCTAGCAACACCTTAGCAACCACCTAGCAAACACCTAGCAACACCTTAGCAACCACCCCGGATACCATAGCAACACCTTAGCAACCGCCTAGCAACACCTTAGCAACCACCTAGCAACCACCTAGCAACACCTTAGCAACCACCCCGGATACCATAGCAACACCTTAGCAACCGCCTAGCAACAACTTAGCAACACCTTAGCAACCACCCCGGATACCATAGCAACACCTTAGCAACCGCCTAGCAACACCCTAGCAACCACCTAGCAACACCTTAGCAACCACCCCGGATACCATAGCAACACCTTAGCAACCGCCTAGCAACACCCTAGCAACCACCTAGCAACACCTTAGCAACCACCCCGGATACCATAGCAACACCTTAGCAACCGCCTAGCAACATCCTAGCAACCACCTAGCAACCACCTAGCAACACCTTAGCAACCACCCCGGATATCATAGCAACACCTTAGCAACCGCCTAGCAACACCTTAGCAACCACCCCGGATACCATAGCAACACCTTAGCAACCACCTAGCAACTGCTTAGGAGTGACCTACCAACCACTTAGCAACACCATAGCAACCACCCTGGATACCATAGCAACACCTTAGCAACCGCCTAGCAACACCCTAGCAACCACCTAGCAACCACCTAGCAACACCTTAGCAACCACCCGGATACCATAGCAACACCTTAGCAACCGCCTAGCAACACCCTAGCAACCACCTAGCAACCACCTAGCAACACCTTAGCAACCACCCCGGATACCATAGCAACACCTTAGCAACCGCCTAGCAACACCTTAGCAACCACCTAGCAACCACCTAGCAACACCTTAGCAACCACCCCGGATACCATAGCAACACCTTAGCAACCGCCTAGCAACACCCTAGCAACCGCCTAGCAACCAAATAGCAACACCTTAGCAACCACCCCGGATACCATAGCAACACCTTAGCAACCGCCTAGCAACACCCTAGCAACCACCTAGCAACCACCTAGCAACACCTTAGCAACCACCCCGGATACCATAGCAACACCCTAGCAACACCCTAGCAACCACCTAGCAACACCTTAGCAACCACCCCGGATACCATAGCAACACCTTAGCAACCGCCTAGCAACACCCTAGCAACCGCCTAGCAACCAACTAGCAACACCTTAGCAACCACCCCGGATACCATAGCAACACCTTAGCAACCGCCTAGCAACACCCTAGCAACCACCTAGCAACCACCTAGCAACACCTTAGCAACCACCCCGGATACCATAGCAACACCCTAGCAACACCCTAGCAACCACCTAGCAACACCTTAGCAACCACCCCGGATACCATAGCAACACCTTAGCAACCGCCTAGCAACACCCTAGCAACCACCTAGCAACCACCTAGCAACACCTTAGCAACCACCCAAAATACCATAGCAACACCTTAGCAACCGCCTAGCAACACCCTAGCAACCACCTAGCAACCACCTAGCAACACCTTAGCAACCACCCCGGATACCATAGCAACACCTTAGCAACCGCCTAGCAACACCTTAGCAACCACCTAGCAACCACCTAGCAACACCTTAGCAACCACCCCAAATACCATAGCAACACCTTAGCAACCGCCTAGCAACACCTTAGCAACCGCCTAGCAACACCTTAGCAACCACCTAGCAACCACCTAGCAACACCTTAGCAACCACCCCGGATACCATAGCAACACCTTAGCAACCGCCTAGCAACCACCTAGCAACCACCTAGCAACACCTTAGCAACCACCCCGGATACCATAGCAACACCTTAGCAACCACCTAGCAACATCTTAGCAACCACCTAGCAACACCATAGCAGATACCAGCCAGCACTGCAATCACACTCGCAGTTTCTGTAGGAACTGCAATCTAGTTATTATTATTATTCCACCTGTTTTTTGTCCGGTTAACTAGTGCCGCAGTTTTCGAAATATCGACTTCGTTCAAAAGAGAAAACGTGCGTCCATATCGGGAATGGTGGGCTTGTATACAGCTTTCCGATCGGACTTACGTTTTTCGTAAAAACTTCGTAAGTACGCGTTTTTTTGACCATTGAAAATGAATGGGCAGAACTTTGCACGCCCGTGGACGTCGCAATTTTTGAAATACGAAGATGAAACCAATTGAGGACCTGTAGAACTTATTGAGCTCTTTCCGAAAATATGCGTTACGAAAAGTTACGACGTACGGATTTCGTACGAATGTCGTACGAAGTGGCCCCATTGGAATGAATGGGGCCAATCGGAGGACGGCAGCTAGATCGAAGGACAGGTAGCTAGAACTCCAGTACTGTGAGTGTATGGAGCAGCTATGGGATAAATCAGCGTTAGGTCAAAAGTTTGGACACCCCGGCCCCCCCCCCAGTACTGTGTGTAATGGAGCCATGGGTCAAAAGTTTGGACACCCCGGCCCCCCAGTACTGTGTGTAATGGAGCCACGGGTCAAAAGTTTGGACACCCCCGAACGGCCAGAGCAACCTAGCGTGCATAGCTGATTGATGTATTTGCACGTTGCGCAACGTGCAAACACCATTTAATCTAATTGATGCATATACATCACCTAGCAACCACCTAGAAACACCATAGCAACCACCCCGGATACCATAGCAACACCTTAGCAACCGCCTAGCAATACCCTAGCAACCACCTAGCAACCACCTAGCAACACCTTGGCAACCATCCCGGATACCATAGCAACACCTTAGCAACCGCCTAGCAACACCCTAGCAACCACCTAGCAACCACCTAGCAACACCTTAGCAACCACCCCAGATACCATAGCAACACCTTAGCAACCGCCTGGCAACACCTTAGCAACCACCTAGCAACCACCTAGCAACACCTTAGTAACCACCCCAGATACCATAGCAACACCTTAGCAACCGCCTAGCAACACCTTAGCAACCACCTACCAACCACTTAGCAACACCTTAGCAACCACCCCGGATACCATAGCAACACCTTAGCAACCGCCTAGCAACACCCTAGCAACCACCTAGCAACCACCTAGCAACACCATAGCAACACCTTAGCAACCACCTAGCAACCGCCTAGCAACACCCTAGCAACCACCTAGCAACCACCTAGCAACACCTTAGCAACCACCCCGGATACCATAGCAACACCTTAGTAACCGCCTAGCAACACCCTAGCAACCACCTAGCAACCACCTAGCAACACCTTAGCAACCACCCCGGATACCATAGCAACACCTTAGCAACCGCCTAGCAACACCCTAGCAACCACCTAGCAACCACCTAGCAACACCTTAGCAACCACCCCAGATACCATAGCAACACCTTAGCAACCGCCTAGCAACACCTTAGCAACCACCTAGCAACACCTTAGCAACCACCCCGGATACCATAGCAACACCTTAGCAACCGCCTAGCAACACCTTAGCAACCACCTAGCAACACCTTAGCAACCACCCCGGATACCATAGCAACACCTTAGCAACCGCCTAGCAACACCCTAGCAACCACCTAGCAACCACCTAGCAACACCTTAGCAACCACCCCGGATACCATAGCAACACCTTAGCAACCGCCTAGCAACACCTTAGCAACCACCTAGCAACCACCTAGCAACACCTTAGCAACCACCCCGGATACCATAGCAACACCTTAGCAACCGCCTAGCAACACCTTAGCAACCACCTAGCAACCACCTAGCAACACCTTAGCAACCACCCCGGATACCATAGCAACACCTTAGCAACCGCCTAGCAACACCTTAGCAACCACCTAGCAACCACCTAGCAACACCTTAGCAACCACCCCGGATACTATAGCAACACCTTAGCAACCGCCTAGCAACACCTTAGCAACCACCTAGCAACCACCTAGCAACACCTTAGCAACCACCCCGGATACCATAGCAACACCTTAGCAACCGCCTAGCAACACCCTAGCAACCACCTAGCAACCACCTAGCAACACCTTAGCAACCACCCAAGATACCATGGCAAACACCTTAGCAACTGCCTAGCAACACCCTAGCAACCACCTAGCAACCACCTAGCAACACCTTAGCAACCACCCCGGATACCATAGCAACACCTTAGCAACCGCCTAGCAACACCTTAGCAACCACCTAGCAACCACCTAGCAACACCTTAGCAACCACCCCAAATACCATAGCAACACCTTATCAACCGCCTAGCAACACCTTAGCAACCGCCTAGCAACCACCTAGCAACACCTTAGCAACCACCCCGGATACCATAGCAACACCTTAGCAACCACCTAGCAACACCTTAGCAACCACCTAGCAACACCATAGCAGATACCAGCCAGCACTGCAATCACACTCGCAGTTTCTGTAGGAACTGCAATCTAGTTATTATTATTATTATTATTATTATTCCACCTGTTTTTTGTCCGGTTAACTAGTGCCGCAGTTTTCGAAATATCGACTTCGTTCAAAAGAGAAAACGTGCGTCCATATCGGGAATGGTGGGCTTGTATACAGCTTTCCGATCGGACTTACGTTTTTCGTAAAAACTTCGTAAGTACGCGTTTTTTTGCCCATTGAAAATGAATGGGCAGAACTTTGCACGCCCGTGGACGTCGCAATTTTTGAAATACTAAGATGAAACCAATTGAGGACCTGTAGAACTTATTGAGCTCTTTCCGAAAATATGCGTTACGAAAAGTTACGACGTACGGATTTCGTACGAATGTCGTACGAAGTGGCCCCATTGGAATGAATGGGGCCAATCGGAGGACGGCAGCTAGATCGAAGGACAGGTAGCTAGAACTCCAGTACTGTGTGTAATGGAGCAGCTATGGGATAAATCAGCGTTAGGTCAAAAGTTTGGACACCCCGGCCCCCCAGTACTGTGTGTAGTGGAGCCACGGGTCAAAAGTTTGGACACCCCGGCCCCCCAGTACTGTGTGTAATGGAGCCACGGGTCAAAAGTTTGGACACCCCCGAACGGCCAGAGCAACCTAGCGTGCATAGCTGATTGATGTATTTGCACGTTGCGTAGCAACGTGCAAACACCATTTAATCAAATTTATGCATATACATCACCTAGCAACCACCTAGAAACACCATAGCAACCACCCCGGATACCATAGCAACACCTTAGCAACCGCCTAGCAACACCATAGCAACCACCTAGCAACCATCTAGCAACACCTTAGCAACCACCCCAGATACCATAGCAACACCTTAGCAACCCCCTAGCAACACCCTAGCAACCACCTAGCAACACCTTAGCAACCACCCCGGATACCATAGCAACACCTTAGCAACCGCCTAGCAACACCCTAGCAACCACCTAGCAACCACCTAGCAACACCTTAGCAAACACCCCGGATACCATAGCAACACCTTAGCAACCGCCTAGCAACACCCTAGCAACCACCTAGCAACCACCTAGCAACACCTTAGCAACCACCCCGGATACCATAGCAACACCTTAGCAACCGCCTAGCAACACCCTAGCAACCACCTAGCAACCACCTAGCAACACCTTAGCAACCACCCCGGATACCATAGCAACACCTTAGCAACCGCCTAGCAACACCCTAGCAACCACCTAGCAACCACCTAGCAACACCTTAGCAACCACCCCGGATACCATAGCAACACCTTAGCAACCGCCTAGCAACACCCTAGCAACCACCTAGCAACCACCTAGCAACACCTTAGCAACCACCCCGGATACCATAGCAACACCTTAGCAACCGCCTAGCAACACCCTAGCAACCACCTAGCAACACCTTAGCAACCACCCCGGATACCATAGCAACACCTTAGCAACCGCCTAGCAACACCCTAGCAACCACCTAGCAACACCTTAGCAACCACCCCGGATACCATAGCAACACCTTAGCAACCGCCTAGCAACACCTTAGCAACCACCTAGCAACACCTTAGCAACCACCCCGGATACCATAGCAACACCTTAGCAACCGCCTAGCAACACCTTATCAACCACCTAGCAACACCTTAGCAACCACCCCGGATACCATAGCAACACCTTAGCAACCGCCTAGCAACACCCTAGCAACCACCTAGCAACCACCTAGCAACACCTTAGCAACCACCCCGGATACCATAGCAACACCCTAGCAACCACCTAGCAACACCTTAGCAACCACCCCGGATACCATAGCAACACCCTAGCAACCACCTAGCAACACCTTAGCAACCACCCAAGATACCATAGCAACACCTTAGCAACCGCCTAGCAACACCCTAGCAACCACCTAGCAACCACCTAGCAACACCTTAGCAACCACCCCGGATACCATAGCAACACCTTAGCAACCGCCTAGCAACACCTTAGCAACCACCTAGCAACACCTTAGCAACCACCCCAGATACCATAGCAACACCTTAGCAACCGCCTAGCAACCACCTAGCAACCACCTAGCAACCACCTAGCAACCACCTAGCAACACCTTAGCAACCACCCCGGATACCATAGCAACACCTTAGCAACCACCTAGCAACACCATAGCAGATACCAGCCAGCACTGCAATCACACTCGCAGTTTCTGTAGGAACTGCAATCTAGTTATTATTATTATTCCACCTGTTTTTTGTCCGGTTAACTAGTGCCGCAGTTTTCGAAATATCGACTTCGTTCAAAAGAGAAAACGTGCGTCCATATCGGGAATGGTGGGCTTGTATACAGCTTTCCGATCGGACTTACGTTTTTCGTAAAAACTTCGTAAGTACGCGTTTTTTTGCCCATAGAAAATGAATGGGCAGAACTTTGCACGTCCGTGGACGTCGCAATTTTTGAAATACTAAGATGAAACCAATTGAGGACCTGTAGAACTTATTGAGCTCTTTCCGAAAATATGCGTTACGAAAAGTTACGACGTACGGATTTCGTACGAATGTCGTACGAAGTGGCCCCATTGGAATGAATGGGGCCAATCGGAGGACGGCAGCTAGATCGAAGGACAGGTAGCTAGAACTCCAGTACTGTGAGTGTATGGAGCAGCTATGGGATAAAACAGCATTAGGTCAAAAGTTTGGACACCCCGGCCCCCCAGTACTGTGTGTAATGGAGCCACGGGTCAAAAGTTTGGACACCCCGGCCCCCCAGTACTGTGTGTAATGGAGCCACGGGTCAAAAGTTTGGACACCCCCGAACGGCCAGAGCAACCTAGCGTGCATAGCTGATTGATGTATTTGCACGTTGCGTAGCAACGTGCAAACACCATTTAATCAAATTTATGCATATACATCACCTAGCAACCACCTAGAAACACAATAGCAACCACCCTGGATACCATAGCAACACCTTAGCAACCGCCTAGCAACACCATAGCAACCACCTAGCAACCATCTAGCAACACCTTAGCAACCACCCCAGATACCATAGCAACACCTTAGCAACCGCCTAGCAACACCCTAGCAACCACCTAGCAACCACCTAGCAACACCTTAGCAACCACCCCGGATACCATAGCAACACCTTAGCAACCGCCTAGCAACACCCTAGCAACCACCTAGCAACCACCTAGCAACACCTTAGCAACCACCCCGGATACCATAGCAACACCTTAGCAACCGCCTAGCAACACCCTAGCAACCACCTAGCAACACCTTAGCAACCACCCCGGATACCATAGCAACACCTTAGCAACCGCCTAGCAACACCCTAGCAACCACCTAGCAACCACCTAGCAACACCTTAGCAACCACCCCGGATACCATAGCAACACCTTAGCAACCGCCTAGCAACACCCTAGCAACCACCTAGCAACCACCTAGCAACACCTTAGCAACCACCCCGGATACCATAGCAACACCTTAGCAACCGCCTAGCAACACCCTAGCAACCACCTAGCAACCACCTAGCAACACCTTAGCAACCACCCCGGATACCATAGCAACACCTTAGCAACCGCCTAGCAACACCCTAGCAACCACCTAGCAACACCTTAGCAACCACCCTGGATACCATAGCAACACCTTAGCAACCGCCTAGCAACACCCTAGCAACCACCTAGCAACCACCTAGCAACACCTTAGCAACCACCCCGGATACCATAGCAACACCTTAGCAACCGCCTAGCAACACCCTAGCAACCACCTAGCAACCACCTAGCAACACCTTAGCAACCACCCCGGATACCATAGCAACACCTTAGCAACCGCCTAGCAACACCCTAGCAACCACCTAGCAACACCTTAGCAACCACCCCGGATACCATAGCAACACCTTAGCAACCGCCTAGCAACAACTTAGCAACCACCTAGCAACCACCTAGCAACACCTTAGCAACCACCACGGATACCATAGCAACACCTTAGCAACCGCCTAGCAACACCTTAGCAACCACCTAGCAACCAGCTAGCAACACCTTAGCAACCACCCCGGATACCATAGCAACACCTTAGCAACCGCCTAGCAACACCTTAGCAACCACCTAGCAACACCTTAGCAACCACCCCAGATACCATAGCAACACCTTAGCAACCGCCTAGCAACACCTTAGCAACCACCTAGCAACCACTTAGCAACACCTTAGCAACTACCCCGGATACCATAGCCACACCTTAGCAACCACTTAGCAACACCTTAGCAACACCACAGCAGATACCAGCCAGCACTGCAATCACACTCGCAGTTTCTGTAGGAACTGCAATCTAGTTATTATTATTATTCCACCTGTTTTTTGTCCGGTTAACTAGTGCCGCAGTTTTCGAAATATCGACTTCGTCCAAAAGAGAAAACGTGCGTCCATATCGGGAATGGTGGGCTTGTATACAGCTTTCCGATCGGACTTACGTTTTTCGTAAAAACTTCGTAAGTACGCGTTTTTTTGCCCATAGAAAATGAATGGGCAGAACTTTGCACGTCCGTGGACGTCGCAATTTTTGAAATACTAAGATGAAACCAATTGAGGACCTGTAGAACTTATTGAGCTCTTTCCGAAAATATGCGTTACGAAAAGTTACGACGTACGGATTTCGTACGAATGTCGTACGAAGTGGCCCCATTGGAATGAATGGGGCCAATCGGAGGACGGCAGCTAGATCGAAGGACAGGTAGCTAGAACTCCAGTACTGTGAGTGTATGGAGCAGCTATGGGATAAAACAGCATTAGGTCAAAAGTTTGGACACCCCGGCCCCCCAGTACTGTGTGTAATGGAGCCACGGGTCAAAAGTTTGGACACCCCGGCCCCCCAGTACTGTGTGTAATGGAGCCACGGGTCAAAAGTTTGGACACCCCCGAACGGCCAGAGCAACCTAGCGTGCATAGCTGATTGATGTATTTGCACGTTGCGTAGCAACGTGCAAACACCATTTAATCAAATTTATGCATATACATCACCTAGCAACCACCTAGAAACACCATAGCAACCACCCTGGATACCATAGCAACACCTTAGCAACCGCCTAGCAACACCATAGCAACCACCTAGCAACCATCTAGCAACACCTTAGCAACCACCCCAGATACCATAGCAACACCTTAGCAACCGCCTAGCAACACCCTAGCAACCACCTAGCAACCACCTAGCAACACCTTAGCAACCACCCCGGATACCATAGCAACACCTTAGCAACCGCCTAGCAACACCCTAGCAACCACCTAGCAACCACCTAGCAACACCTTAGCAACCACCCCGGATACCATAGCAACACCTTAGCAACCGCCTAGCAACACCCTAGCAACCACCTAGCAACCACCTAGCAACACCTTAGCAACCACCCAGGATACCATAGCAACACCTTAGCAACCGCCTAGCAACACCCTAGCAACCACCTAGCAACACCTTAGCAACCACCCCGGATACCATAGCAACACCTTAGCAACCGCCTAGCAACACCCTAGCAACCACCTAGCAACCACCTAGCAACACCTTAGCAACCACCCCGGATACCATAGCAACACCTTAGCAACCGCCTAGCAACACCCTAGCAACCACCTAGCAACCACCTAGCAACACCTTAGCAACCACCCCGGATACCATAGCAACACCTTAGCAACCGCCTAGCAACACCCTAGCAACCACCTAGCAACCACCTAGCAACACCTTAGCAACCACCCCGGATACCATAGCAACACCTTAGCAACCGCCTAGCAACACCCTAGCAACCACCTAGCAACCACCTAGCAACACCTTAGCAACCACCCCGGATACCATAGCAACACCTTAGCAACCGCCTAGCAACCACCTAGCAACCACCTAGCAACCACCTAGCAACACCTTAGCAACCACCCCGGATACCATAGCAACACCTTAGCAACCGCCTAGCAACACCTTAGCAACCACCTAGCAACACCTTAGCAACCACCCCAGATACCATAGCAACACCTTAGCAACCGCCTAGCAACACCTTAGCAACCACCTAGCAACCACTTAGCAACACCTTAGCAACCACCCCGGATACCATAGCCACACCTTAGCAACCACTTAGCAACACCTTAGCAACACCACAGCAGATACCAGCCAGCACTGCAATCTCACTCGCAGTTTCTGTAGGAACTGCAATCTAGTTATTATTATTATTCCACCTGTTTTTTGTCCGGTTAACTAGTGCCGCAGTTTTCGAAATATCGACTTCGTTCAAAAGAGAAAACGTGCGTCCATATCGGGAATGGTGGGCTTGTATACAGCTTTCCGATCGGACTTACGTTTTTCGTAAAAACTTCGTAAGTACGCGTTTTTTTGCCCATAGAAAATGAATGGGCAGAACTTTGCACGTCCGTGGACGTCGCAATTTTTGAAATACTAAGATGAAACCAATTGAGGACCTGTAGAACTTATTGAGCTCTTTCCGAAAATATGCGTTACGAAAAGTTACGACGTACGGATTTCGTACGAATGTCGTACGAAGTGGCCCCATTGGAATGAATGGGGCCAATCGGAGGACGGCAGCTAGATCGAAGGACAGGTAGCTAGAACTCCAGTACTGTGAGTGTATGGAGCAGCTATGGGATAAAACAGCATTAGGTCAAAAGTTTGGACACCCCGGCCCCCCAGTACTGTGTGTAATGGAGCCACGGGTCAAAAGTTTGGACACCCCGGCCCCCCAGTACTGTGTGTAATGGAGCCACGGGTCAAAAGTTTGGACACCCCCGAACGGCCAGAGCAACCTAGCGTGCATAGCTGATTGATGTATTTGCACGTTGCGTAGCAACGTGCAAACACCATTTAATCAAATTTATGCATATACATCACCTAGCAACCACCTAGAAACACAATAGCAACCACCCTGGATACCATAGCAACACCTTAGCAACCGCCTAGCAACACCATAGCAACCACCTAGCAACCATCTAGCAACACCTTAGCAACCACCCCAGATACCATAGCAACACCTTAGCAACCGCCTAGCAACACCCTAGCAACCACCTAGCAACCACCTAGCAACACCTTAGCAACCACCCCGGATACCATAGCAACACCTTAGCAACCGCCTAGCAACACCCTAGCAACCACCTAGCAACCACCTAGCAACACCTTAGCAACCACCCCGGATACCATAGCAACACCTTAGCAACCGCCTAGCAACACCCTAGCAACCACCTAGCAACACCTTAGCAACCACCCCGGATACCATAGCAACACCTTAGCAACCGCCTAGCAACACCCTAGCAACCACCTAGCAACCACCTAGCAACACCTTAGCAACCACCCCGGATACCATAGCAACACCTTAGCAACCGCCTAGCAACACCCTAGCAACCACCTAGCAACCACCTAGCAACACCTTAGCAACCACCCCGGATACCATAGCAACACCTTAGCAACCGCCTAGCAACACCCTAGCAACCACCTAGCAACCACCTAGCAACACCTTAGCAACCACCCCGGATACCATAGCAACACCTTAGCAACCGCCTAGCAACACCCTAGCAACCACCTAGCAACACCTTAGCAACCACCCTGGATACCATAGCAACACCTTAGCAACCGCCTAGCAACACCCTAGCAACCACCTAGCAACACCTTAGCAACCACCCCGGATACCATAGCAACACCTTAGCAACCGCCTAGCAACACCCTAGCAACCACCTAGCAACACCTTAGCATCCACCCCGGATACCATAGCAACACCTTAGCAACCGCCTAGCAACACCCTAGCAACCACCTAGCAACCACCTAGCAACACCTTAGCAACCACCCCGGATACCATAGCAACACCTTAGCAACCGCCTAGCAACACCCTAGCAACCACCTAGCAACCACCTAGCAACACCTTAGCAACCACCCCGGATACCATAGCAACACCTTAGCAACCGCCTAGCAACACCCTAGCAACCACCTAGCAACACCTTAGCAACCACCCTGGATACCATAGCAACACCTTAGCAACCGCCTAGCAACACCCTAGCAACCACCTAGCAACCACCTAGCAACACCTTAGCAACACCTTAGCAACCACCCCGGATACCATAGCAACACCTTAGCAACCACCTAGCAACACCCTAGCAACCACCTAGCAACCACCTAGCAACACCTTAGCAACCACCCCGGATACCATAGCAACACCTTAGCAACCGCCTAGCAACACCCTAGCAACCACCTAGCAACACCTTAGCAACCACCCCGGATACCATAGCAACACCTTAGCAACCGCCTAGCAACAACTTACCAACCACCTAGCAACCACCTAGCAACACCTTAGCAACCACCCCGGATACCATAGCAACACCTTAGCAACCGCCTAGCAACACCTTAGCAACCACCTAGCAACCAGCTAGCAACACCTTAGCAACCACCCCGGATACCATAGCAACACCTTAGCAACCGCCTAGCAACACCCTAGCAACCACCTAGCAACACCTTAGCAACCACCCCGGATACCATAGCAACACCTTAGCAACCGCCTAGCAACACCCTAGCAACCACCTAGCAACCACCTAGCAACAACCTAGCAACACCTTAGCAACCACCCCGGATACCATAGCAACACCTTAGCAACCGCCTAGCAACACCCTAGCAACCACCTAGCAACCACCTAGCAACCACCTAGCAACACCTTAGCAACCACCCCGGATACCATAGGAACACCTTAGCAACCGCCTAGCAACACCTTAACAACCACCTAGCAACACCTTAGCAACCACCCCGGATACCATAGCAACACCTTAGCAACACCATAGCACATACCAGCCAGCACTGCAATCACACTCGCAGTTTCTGTAGGAACTGCAATCTAGTTATTATTATTATTCCACCTGTTTTTTGTCCGGTTAACTAGTGCCGCAGTTTTCGAAATATCGACTTCGTTCAAAAGAGAAAACGTGCGTCCATATCGGGAATGGTGGGCTTGTATACAGCTTTCCGATCGGACTTACGTTTTTCGTAAAAACTTCGTAAGTACGCGTTTTTTTGCCCATAGAAAATGAATGGGCAGAACTTTGCACGTCCGTGGACGTCGCAATTTTTGAAATACTAAGATGAAACCAATTGAGGACCTGTAGAACTTATTGAGCTCTTTCCGAAAATATGCGTTACGAAAAGTTACGACGTACGGATTTCGTACGAATGTCGTACGAAGTGGCCCCATTGGAATGAATGGGGCCAATCGGAGGACGGCAGCTAGATCGAAGGACAGGTAGCTAGAACTCCAGTACTGTGAGTGTATGGAGCAGCTATGGGATAAAACAGCATTAGGTCAAAAGTTTGGACACCCCGGCCCCCCAGTACTGTGTGTAATGGAGCCACGGGTCAAAAGTTTGGACACCCCGGCCCCCCAGTACTGTGTGTAATGGAGCCACGGGTCAAAAGTTTGGACACCCCCGAACGGCCAGAGCAACCTAGCGTGCATAGCTGATTGATGTATTTGCACGTTGCGTAGCAACGTGCAAACACCATTTAATCAAATTTATGCATATACATCACCTAGCAACCACCTAGAAACACCATAGCAACCACCCTGGATACCATAGCAACACCTTAGCAACCGCCTAGCAACACCATAGCAACCACCTAGCAACCATCTAGCAACACCTTAGCAACCACCCCAGATACCATAGCAACACCTTAGCAACCGCCTAGCAACACCCTAGCAACCACCTAGCAACCACCTAGCAACACCTTAGCAACCACCCCGAATACCATAGCAACACCTTAGCAACCGCCTAGCAACACCCTAGCAACCACCTAGCAACCACCTAGCAACACCTTAGCAACCACCCTGGATACCATAGCAACACCTTAGCAACCGCCTAGCAACACCCTAGCAACCACCTAGCAACACCTTAGCAACCACCCCGGATACCATAGCAACACCTTAGCAACCGCCTAGCAACACCCTAGCAACCACCTAGCAACCACCTAGCAACACCTTAGCAACCACCCCGGATACCATAGCAACACCTTAGCAACCGCCTAGCAACACCCTAGCAACCACCTAGCAACCACCTAGCAACACCTTAGCAACCACCCCGGATACCATAGCAACACCTTAGCAACCGCCTAGCAACACCCTAGCAACCACCTAGCAACACCTTAGCAACCACCCTGGATACCATAGCAACACCTTAGCAACCGCCTAGCAACACCCTAGCAACCACCTAGCAACCACCTAGCAACACCTTAGCAACCACCCCGGATACCATAGCAACACCTTAGCAACCACCTAGCAACACCCTAGCAACCACCTAGCAACCACCTAGCAACACCTTAGCAACCACCCCGGATACCATAGCAACACCTTAGCAACCGCCTAGCAACACCCTAGCAACCACCTAGCAACACCTTAGCAACCACCCCGGATACCATAGCAACACCTTAGCAACCGCCTAGCAACAACTTAGCAACCACCTAGCAACCACCTAGCAACACCTTAGCAACCACCCCGGATACCATAGCAACACCTTAGCAACCGCCTAGCAACACCTTAGCAACCACCTAGCAACCAGCTGGCAACACCTTAGCAACCACCCCGGATACCATAGCAACACCTTAGCAACCGCCTAGCAACACCTTAGCAACCACCTAGCAACACCTTAGCAACCACCCCAGATACCATAGCAACACCTTAGCAACCGCCTAGCAACACCTTAGCAACCACCTAGCAACCACTTAGCAACACCTTAGCAACCACCCCGGATACCATAGCCACACCTTAGCAACCACTTAGCAACACCTTAGCAACACCACAGCAGATACCAGCCAGCACTGCAATCACACTCGCAGTTTCTGTAGGAACTGCAATCTAGTTCTACCTAATATTTCTCATATTGTCTCATATTATTAAGCTAGGGCAAAGCTTAAGTTGTCCAACCTGCCGTGGTAAGAAACAGTTTTTAAAACATTTTTTGAAAATCAAAATGTATGTTTGAAACAGAAACAGGTCATCATGAATAATTCAACAAGTTTGCAACTCTTGTTTGGTGACGTTTTTATCAAATGCCAGTTTTCATTAAAATAGGCCAAAAGGTCCATAAAATGTTAAGAAAAACAAAACAGAGAGAGAGAGAGAGAGAGAGAGAGAGAGATGTAGATAAGACAAGAAATATCCAAAGTAGCATGTTTCTGTTAAAAATGAAGGTTTCAGTTCCCTTAAACTCAAGAAGCAGCACTCTTCCACATGACTGGCATCTTCAGCCCAGTGGGCATGGAGGCAGGTGTAATTTTAATGTAATAAACCGTACATTAATAATCATCACAGCACATGACCTCTAGGTGGCACCACATATCCTAAAACAACACTTACAACACATACTGAAACTAGATCATACTAAACTATCAGTGATAAAAATAATGAGATACCTACTTATTTATTGTTTCTTCTGAAATTAATGGTACTCAAAAGAGCCTATGCCTGGCTTTAGACACGGTGCAAATATGTCAATGTTAAATGGATGGTGCAAAAGTGGCAAGACACCCATATACAGTGGTGTTCGAAAGTTTATAAACCCATTTGTAATTGTAATATTGGACCATTTTCTTCAATGAATAAATTACTAAGTATAATATTTTTAGATGTCTCACTTGTTCATCTGGGTTCACTTTATCTACTTTTTGGGCTTTATGAAAACCTGATGGTGTTGTAGGACATATTTTATTTGTTCTACATTATTTTCTATGGGTGGGAATGTCATTTTCTTTGAGGTTTGCTTTTTTGTGTCATAATTCATGGCAGGGGGGCATTAGTGGCTGAGAAGTGGATAGAAAATTTGATTATTGCTCACAGGGTTGTTCATTCTGTAGGCTAAGCTTCCCTGTTGGGTATTTAAACAAAGCCCTGTACCTCATGTATATTGCATTATAGCATGGCTGACCGTGTGTTCTTGCCCAAGCTTTTTAACCCTGACATATGAAATATATTATTTATTTTTTACTGTGCAGCCACTGTGTAATATTGATGCAGAGATGCAGGCTTGGGGTATTTGGGGTATATATACATTTTAAAAACATGCTTTATGAAATACCTTTCTTTGTTTTTAATGTATAATGTATTCAGTAGCTAATCAACTTTACAGGCAAAATTAAAACCCAGAATAAGCTCAATTTCCATGTAATTACTAAATAATAATCTTTATGTATAAAAAAACAAACAGGTTCTAAGTGGCTCAGTAGACTATGACACTGTGACATTGACGCTATAACCGGAGAATCATGGTTTTTTTCATCCCGAATCATGCTGCTTGCCATTAGCAGCCAGAGCCCGAGAGAGCACTATTGGTCTTGCTCTCTATAGGTGGGTAGTATCAGAGGAGGCATGCGCAGAAAATGGAAAATGTAAATGTTTAAAATCAGACACAACAATGCTTCTAATTTAGGAACGTTTACTTTATTTTTAAATTAATATTCCAGTATTTGCTGGTAATCATTGTTAACACAAGATCCTATAAGAAGTCCTATAAGTGCACAGACAGAATATCACAAAATGAAAGGTCATCACATAAAAAGAGAGGTCAGAACAGAAACACAATAATGAGTAGAACAGGCTGTTGACCTGAGAGAGACTGAATATTCAGGCTTCACTCGTCTCAGTCCTCTTTTCACTCTTTCATTTTTCCGGATAAGGCCACCGGACCTCTCTTGCTGATAATGTGCTCCATGTGAGCGTGTTCTGTGGTGTCCAGACTGATCTTGTATTTGGCCAAGATCTTCAGAATGGGTCTCAACTTCAGCCACCACTCAGTCTTTGGAATTCGATGTCTGTAGAGAAAAAAGAGAAAAAGAGACACTTTTATAATTTGTGTTGCACACGCAGGACCTCTGCCTTTAACACATTGGACTCACTCATTAGATAATTTGAAGAACCAGCCGAACTCAGACGATGTAATGCAGCATCGGCTGCCCATACTATTCTATACTCTGCAACCGGGGTGTTGGCAGAAGCGGCAGTTGCCGATTCCCATACTATATTTAGCAACCGGGGTGTTGGCAGAAGCGACAGTTGCCGATTCCCATACTATATTTAGCAACCGGGGTGTTGGCAGAAGCGGCAGTTGCCGATTCCCATACTATATTTAGCAACCGGGGTGTTGGCAGAAGCAGCAGTTGCCGATTCCCATACTATATTTAGCAACCGGGGTGTTGGCCCATGTTATATATTTGACAATTGCAAATTTGGCACAAGCAGCTTGGAGCAGGTCCCATACTGAACTGAGCAACACAGGCTGTTGGGATTATGCCATTTGGGCCAACTGCCATACTGTACTATACTTTTCAACTCAGCTTGGGCTGATTCCCATATTATGCTCAGTTATGCTCAATACAGTTGTTGTCACAAGTTTCTCAGGCAGAGTCCCATATTATACTCAGCAACCGGGGTGTTGGCACAAGCATTAAGGGCAGATTGCCATATTATACTCAGCAACTGGGAGTGTTAGAATATGCGACACTCAACCTTAATGTGAACTAAAAGCATTTGGGCCAGAGTCGGGCCAAGTAGAATTTGGTTTGGAAATGGCTTTGTGAAAAAAATGAATTGACAATTTTCTACATTTCTGCATATTTAACATTTCTGCTTATTTTTACATAGCACTGAGGCTAATGTAGCTAACAATCACCATATATCGATAGTCACTGACATGTTAAAAATCATAGAATAGCAGTATTTAAGTTGATAATAAAGGCCCAATCCCATTTCACCTATTGGCCTTACCACTTATCCCTAGTTAACTAGTTAACCAGCATCTAGTAAACTCAACTTTAGCGCTGCTGATGACGTATTCAGTGCTTGAAGGGTTGTTCCAATTCATAGTGGGAGGATTTGACCCCTTCCCCTTTTAACTCTGAAGTAAAGATAGGGGTAAATGGTAGGGTGAAATGGGATTAGGGTTAAACACTGGCCAGCATGCTCATGGCAAGGCACGTGAATTAATAACGTTCAAGTGAGTGCCTGAAGGATGGGACTGAGGATAATGGGTGCTGAGAAGGAAATTCTTACTCAAAATCTGTTTCCTCCTTCAGTTCAGCCAAAGCCTGGAACATCAGCCCTCTCTTCTTCATCCCCAGCACACACGCAGAGTCTGCACTGTTAGCAAAAATACGCCCTGCACAGATATCGTAATGTTAAAGTCAAAATAGGGGAAGACACAGCATGCACATTTAACAAAGCCATGTGATACACAGTATTATAGAATTATCGTAGAGATACAAATAAATATATATATAACTCTCACCATGTCTGTAACACTCTTTCAGCTTCTCAGTTAGCCAGAGAACAGACTTCGCCCCCATCTTAGTGGCAAAGTTTCTGTCAAATGGGGTTGGAGTTCCACCCTAGAGACACATATTATAAATCAGTACTTATTTTTAAAGCATTTGAGAGTATATCAAATTATTGAAATTATATCATTTATAGAGATGGTGTATGTTAAATTCCTGATCTCTGACCTGCTGCATGTGTCCTAAGACATTCTTACGGCAGTCAAATATGCCCTTTCCTTCCTCTGAGTACAGGTTGAAGATGAAGTCAGTTGTATAGTTGGCATTACAGTTCTCATTTCTATAAAAAAGAGCAAAGTGGAAATAACCTTTAATATTACATTATATAACATTGTTATAATACATTATAGCATTAATATAATAAATAAAATGTAAATAGCATAGTTGATTTGTATGCAGGAAAATATTAATTTCAAAATGAAGTTCAGGAAAGAGCAAATTTTATGATTTTATTCATTATATTTTGACATTAGCAGATTTAATTAAATTTCTATACTTTTAATTACAATTACAATTACAATTATGATTTCAAGTTATGTTTTTAAAGCTTTTTATGTAATGCCTGAATAGAAATCCTCAAGATTTAAGGGTGTAATGTCATCCAGGAAATTGACAAAAATCCTGGCCTGTATTGTGATGTACACCAACCTAAGAATCAGGCCTCTCTTGACTGTTGTCTTCATTTTCTCTACCAGATGCTCTACATTCGCCTGCAAGCAGAACGCAGACAATAAACCAGATTTAAAAAATAATAATCCACTAAAATTCACACAGGTAACTTGACAAATGAATATGTTTGAATCTATTCACCTCTAAATCACGAATCCCGAATTTGTCCTCATAGATGTAGGCGGCGTCCGCACCTGCAGCGAGACCGGACATGGTGGCCAGATAACCACAATAACCTCCCATAGTCTCAATGATGAACACACGCCTCTTAGTGCCAGCAGCTGACTGCTTAATCCTGTCACAGGTCTAAAGACACACACGTACAAACACACACACAAATAATCACTTATGATCATATTTATTACTAGAATGAATGAATCTATATCTTAATAGAACAATATACTGTGTATTAAACTGTGTAAAGGTGGCCACTCTGGGGTTTGAACTGACACTTTATATTTGTGTCGTGGTCAATCAGGCTGCACTCCATTAAAAAATGGATGCCAGAATTTCCAATTTCCAGAATTTCAACTAGAATGCCCCCACAAATTGGATTTCCTATTGAGAAAATCAGAATCAGAGTCTCACCAACCCAGAGTTTAGTATATCCAAAACGGTTGCTGCGCAACAGTAGTGTTATATAGTTTATTATTATGTATTATCACCTGTCTAATTGTGTCTCATTTAATCTGTGGAACACAACATCTATCTGTTTCCATGGTGTGTGTTTGGATGTACAAAATACTGTGTAATGTTATCAGCTGTGCTTACCAGATATCCCAAGTTGTGAAAATTAATTTCAGTGAGGTACCCCCGCATATATATGTATATATATATATATATATATATATATATACATATATATGTCACATTAATTAATTCCAACATGCCTTTTGCAATCATTTATTCCCCCCCAATAGTAAACGCAAACGTGCATGCAGGAGACACAGATTTTTTATATCCCTAAACGCATGTGTAAATAAGAGACATATGGAGACATGGACATATGGGACATAAAATGTGTGATAAATTTTCATTGAATTTGCCATAAAACAGCTGTAAAAAGTTACAAAACAACTATGGTAAACTCCAAAGTCCAAACTCCAACAGTTTTTTGAAAATGTTTTGAAATATATATATATTTTTTTACAATAATCACATTTTGTGTGCATTGGTGTGTGTGGGTTCTAACCGAGGTGATTGTGTTCAGGGCAGTATCGGCTCCAATGCTAAAGTCTGATCCAGGCACGTTATTAGAGACAGTAGCAGGTATGACCACCATGGGGATGCACAGTTCTTCATACTTTTGTCTGGCCTGGACCAGCTCTAGACCACCTGAAAACGCCTATAGAGGCGGAATCAACAAAGACTTTGATTAAAGATCAAATTAAGTAGTACATGCAAACAATTACAGTCACATGGACAAAAGTAAAATACCTCAAAACCTCCAATAATGACCAGAGCGTGAATGTTGTGCTTGGCAATGTTCAGACTTATCTCCTCTATGTGTTTGGCTGGAAGAACTCTACAGAGATAGAAGAAAGATACCTTCTCAAACAAGAGAGTGAAGGACCAGTGAGGGTTTAATGATAATATAAAACATTGTCAGATATTGTCGGCTTTTGTCTGTACCTCCAGAAAACTGAACAACTACATCTACATCTATAAAATGTAGATTATTTTTTCCACAAATCTCCCATCCTTAGCAATGAATGAATGGTACCTTTTGGTGCCCAAAACTGAGCCTCCTTTTCCAGTCCAGCCACCAACACTGTTCCAATTGATAGGTTCAATCTAGAAAGAAATACATTTTTAGATACACTGTACTGAGACAGGTTGCACATCATTAGTTGGTAGTACAAGATTATTCATTGTGTTTCTAGATATATGTTACTTGTTTTAAGTGATTTATTGTATAATAGGATCAATATGATTTCAATATAATAAGACACTTCCTAGAATACGAGTCTTAAATGCCTTAGTTCCATAAAAAGTAAATTATATTCAGTATATATGGACTCAACTTTTTGTTCATTTTAATTATAAGATAGCAATTCTTGCTGTGTGGTAGGCCTGGACAATAATTCGATATCGGTATTTATCGCGATAAGAAATGTTTCAATAACGGTGATATCAGTTTTGTGGTATATCGATATGTATTAGAATCACGGACAAGCGTTTTTTACTGGCGTCAGCTCGCCGCAGAGCTCAACACATTCATCCTCCGTAGCTGGGCTACGTCAGTGCGTGATGACGTAACCACACAGGCACGTAGCCAAATAGGCTAGGCTAGGCAAGGCTAGGTTAAAATGGCTAGGCTCGGGTCCGCTTCGCTACGCAGCAAAAATGTCTCGCGCTGGAGACAAACGGAGCCGGGACGAGCGGATCCAAGGCTAAGGTAGACTCGGTTCGGTCGGCCCCGGATCCTCGAGGCCGGCCGCGGGTCCGCTCGCTCGGCCGAGGGTCCTCGAAGCCGGCCGCGGGCCCGCTCGCTCGGCCGAGGGTCCTCGAGGCCGGCCGCGGGTCCGCTCCCTTGCCGCTTTGCTGCAAATTGTGCCGGAGAGTGCAGCCGACCAGCAGCGGTAATGTTAATACATCTAAACTGTTCCACCACTTCAAGCAACTCCACTACATACAATGTTTTTCTTATACTGACTGAAGCACTTTTATAGCTTATGTTGTAACTAAGTTATTCATAGTTGATAAAGCCTGTAGGTTTGTTTATTTGACGGGAAAATCTTGTTGCTTTTACGTATATAAAGGTTTATTGTATTCTATATCCTAGTTGAAACACTTTTGTTTTAATCTGTTAAATTTGTTCACAGAGAATAAGAAGCTCTGCCTCTGTTGTAATTTAAAGTTATTTTTATTGGTAATAGTTATATAGGCTTATGTTTGACAGGGATGTGATGTTATTATTTTGCTATATGCAAATAATATTGAGCATTGATTTTTTTTTTGACTACTTTTATTTCTAAAGTATTAAAGTTTTTGTGAAAGGAGGGTTCAAAGGCTTAAATGAAATTTTCAGACAGTAGTAGGTACAGATTTCCATTAGATAGATAGATAGGTAGATAGATAGATAGATAGATAGATAGATAGATAGATAGATAGATAGATAGATAGATAGATAGATGTGCATATAATGAGGGTATCTGATGCCAACCATACAAAAAGTGCAAATACACAGTTACATAATAATTTAAATTCGCAGTGCTGCAGGGATTGCAGGGCTTCTTAGCAGTTTTCTGAGGCCTTCAAAGTATTTATATCGATATCGAAATTATATCGTATCGACCGAAATTTAAGGAATATATCGTGATATAAATTTTGGCCATATCGTCCAGCACTACTGTGTGGTATTGGCTATAAGACTGTCACAGTCCTGTGGTGCCCCGAGAGAAGGTTGCTGACCTTTCCCTGGGCTAAGCCCTCGAAGCCGTCGTGCACCGCCAGCATGTTGTGGCCCTGGATGATCCCGATTCTGACTGCAGCTCGCACAGCTGCATTCATGCCAGCACAGGGAGCCCCCACGTTCAGGATAGCCACGTTAATGTTACTCTGAGAGAGAGAGAGAGAGAGAGAGACAGAGAGAGAGAGAGAGAGAGAGAGAGAGAGAGAGAGAGAGAGAGAGAGAGAGAGAGAGAGAGAGAGAGAGAGAGAGAGAGAGAGAGAGAGAGAGAGAGAGAGAATATAATCAAGAGGAAGATGGATGATCACAAGCCATCAAACCAAGCTGAGCTGCTTGAATTTGTGCACCAGGAGTAAAGGCATAAAGTTATCTAAAAGCAGTGTGTGAGACTGGTGGAGGAGAACATGCCAAGATGCATGAAAAAACAGGGTTATTCCATCAAATATTAATTTCTGAACTCTTAAAACTTTATGAATATGAACTTGTTTTCTTTGCATTATTTGAGGTCTAAAAGCTCTGCATCTTTTTTGTTATTTCAGCCATTTCTCATTGTCTGCAAATAAATGCTCTAAATAACAATATTCTTATTTGGAATTTAAGAGAAATGTTGTCTGTAGTTTATAGAATAAAACAACAATGTTTATTTTACTCAAACATATACCTATAAATAGCAAAATAAGAGAAACTGATTCAGAAACTAAAGTGGTCTTTTATTTTTTGTTTATTATTTTTTCCAGAGCTGTCTATATAAGTCTTTACAGGGTCAGATGTGTTCACAAAGTCTTTTCTATAACATCAGGAAGTACAGATTTGTCCGATTTAATCAGCCAAAAGGTACATTCAGTGTTCTGTATCACTGTACTTATAAACAATATATAGTTTAATTAAACATTTTTCATTTGAAAGCCAGACAATTTTGGATCATCAAGTTCTTGACACATATTAGTTGATAGTCGATGATAATGTTTATAATGTTAAACTTTCACAAGCTTTGTACTCGTTTAAGTACAAATCTGTACTTATATTTCTTCTTATATCCTCTTGAGACCCTACGTCCTCATAAGTGGACATAACATTTCTGCTTCTCTGCACCATGATAATAAATTACTATAATAATTTTTAAAACGTTGACCCTTTGGCCTCATATAGAGATACTGCCCATAGCAACTAGTGTTCACATAACATTATACTCAATTGATTAAAAAAAAGATGGCGGGAATCCCAATCAAAAGTTTTTACAGCCAGTCCAGGCAGATAAATGGTCCAGGTAACAATTCTCATTGAATTTTATGAGAAGTTTAAAGGAAGCTAATTTTACTTACTGTAGAGTTGGGTCCTTCTGATCCTAAATGGCGTTTTACTACTGTCCACATATAAGGACATTGTTTTTTTTTTGCCAAAACGATTTCCTTTCCAAAGAAAAAGTTTAGTTTTTATACTTGGTAGGTCCTACTAAAATTTCCCCTCGGGGATCAATAAAGTATCTATCTATCTATCTATCTATCTATCTATCTATCTATCTATCTATCTATCTATCTATCTATCTATCTATCTATCTATCTATCTATCTATCTATCTATCTATCTATCTATCTATCTATCTATCTATCTATCTTATATCAAATAGCTAGGATAATTTTAAAATACACACTAAGCAAAAGTCTGGGTCTCTGGAGGATATAACAAGTCTGGTTTGCTTGTGAAATGATACAAGCTGAGCCTCTTACTTTGGTCTCTGGAAGATGTACATGAGCCAGAAGCTTATACGTGTTCCAGTTGTTCTCAAAGCTCCTGGGAATGGGATAAATGGTTGTGTTATTTCATTTCTTTAGGTGGGAATTCATGTGGACAGCAGACTGCCTCCAAAAAGCAATACAGGTAAAACAGAAGGAACTGATTTAGCACACGTACCTTCCTCTGAGTTTAACGGCGTCGTCATATCTGCCCTCTTTCATGGCCACAGTCACATCCTTGGTCTGTGGGAAACACAAGGATGGATGTTGTTCATTTTAACAACCCATTACACAGCTCTGCAGAGTGATAGTGGAAAATACTGGGTATGTGGAGATACGTACCACTTGCACACACTCCATCAGCGGCAGTCTGACCGCCTGATTCCCTGACAGACTGACCACACACGCCGGTGTGTCCGGAGTCGCTTCTAGCAGAGCCATCACAGCCTCCACACCCATCCTGCTGCCCTGATGATCACACAACACACACAGACACACCCTTTATTACCCTATATTTTTAAAAGTATACTTAACATGGAAAATTCAAATATGTTCCTAAATACACACTAAATGTACCATTTTGGAACAACTTATTGCAACTTAAGTTTATTTCAGTTGTAATTAAGCTATATTTAAATACAACATCAAAGTATTAAATTGTGCTTTTGAGTGCTTTTTTGAGTACTTCTGCAAACCTATATTGTAAATATACTGTTTTTGTTTCGATGCACATTTTGTGTACATCTTAATGCAGGGGTGTACAAACTTTTTTTGTTGGGGCCAGAAGGAGAAATAAAACAAATAATGAAATTTACCACTTTAAATAATACTTTTTTCTTGATTATTTCATTTACACACCATTTTACTGGACTTACTCTCTTTATCTTTGCCACTGTTGTGTAAACTTTTTTTTTTTTAAATTGATGTTTAATTTCATAATGTCTCTTAATATTAAACTTCTTAATTACGGCAACTTTTAGACTCTTTGGCCCGTTTTTCTGCACTAGAAATGCACACTCTCTCCGCCTTTAGACTCTTTTGCCCGTTTTTCTGCACTAGAAATGCGCACCCTCTCCTCTTTTAGACTCTTTGGCCCGTTTTTCTGCGCTAGAAATGCACACCCTCTCCGCTTTTAGACTCTTTGGCCCGTTTTTCTGCGGTATAACTGCGCACCCTCTCCGCTTTTAGACTCTTTGGCCCGTTTTTCTGAACTAGAATTGCACACTCTCTCCGCTTTTAGACTCTTTGGCCCGTTTTTCTGAACTAGAATTGCACACTCTCTCCGCTTTTAGACTCTTTGGCCAGTTTTTCTGCGCTAAAAATGCGCACCCTCTCCGCTTTTAGACTCTTTGGCCCGTTTCTGACACCTAGCCTTCAAACTTTGAATCTCACATTATAAAAACCTGCTTAACAGCGGGCCAACTTTCATTCTATTTCTAAAATACCTCGCGGGCCACTCCAAAAAACTACGGGCCGTAGTTTGGACACCCCTGCCTTAATGCTACTAGGGGAAAAAATAAACTCAAGTGCACTTTAAGCAGTATTTAATGCCACTATATATATTTTCTATCAACACAACATATCATTTAAAGCATATTGCTTACAAATAGCAATAGCAAATTTAATGTGTATTTTCATAAAGTATATTAAATTAAATCGTTTCTATTGTTCTGGCCACAAGTCACAAGGTGCTCTACCAGCTTCCCAGACTGAAGAGGCAATGATAGAGATGCTGACAGAGATGCTCCCTTTTAGAGTAAATGGAGCATCAATATGAGACATGATAAATAAGACAGAGAATAAGACAAAGAATGAGAAACCCACCAAAATTCTGTCAAAAGCTGAAGGAGTTCCACCACGCTGCACGTGACCCAGGATTGTGGCACGTGTGTCATACCCCAGCCTCTTCGATACTAGCTGTGATTAGAAACAAAAGAAAATGAACCTGACACAATTAAATGCTTATATTGTATTTTAATTACATATACTAATTAAATACTTCATAAAAGTTATGTTACCTCTTTAATCTGATCACAGGTGATGGGTTTGCCATCTCTGCCCATTGCTCCCTCAGCCACGATAATCACATTCAGCCTGGACCCCCTGTTTCTGGTCTGAGAGAGAAGATAATACAGAAAATAGCAACACATAAAACACTCTAAATACACTATATTGCAAAAAGTACCAGATTGACTGCATTGTGTTTGGTGATGTGAGTTTTGGATGGAGCTCATTCCATGAGTCTCTATGCTCTACTGTTCTTGATCTAATCTGAAGCTACATAAAGTTTGGAGGTCTGTAGTGATGGACTAGTGATTTTACACTGACAGAGCACAGAGTCACTGTCATTCCCAGTCATTTCCACTGTGTTATAATATCACTGACAGTTGGCTGTGGAATATTTAGTACCGAGTAGTGAAATTTCACGACTGGACTTGTTGCACAGGTGCTGCATCCTATCACTGTACCACAGTGCTGGAGTTCACTGAGCTCCTGAGAGCCTGAGACCCATTCTTTCACTAATGCTTGTAGAAGCAGTCTGTATGACTAGGTGCTTGATTTTATTCACATGGATGAGCGAATACATTTGGCATTATAGTGTATGTTGATGATATTTTAAAAAGAACCAAGAACCAGATTACTAAACTGACAATATCAAATATACAGTATGTCCAAATATTGGTGGACATCTCATCTAATGAATAAATTTAGTTACTTTAAGTAACACACAAAGCTTATGTAATCCCTGTAGAAAAGTACAGAAAAATAAAATAGGACTCTCTGGAGCAGAAAACATACATGTAATAGAATCATGCCTAATTTCAGGTGTGCTAGAGGGGTATAAAGCCCCATATAAAGTACAAAGAAGTTTAAATATTGATAAATAAAAAATATTGATAAATAACTGATTTTTAAATATGACAGGTTAAAGCCGTATCCGGACAGGATTAGTTTTACAGTGGAATATCTGAGAACAATATTTCACACTGTGATCTTGCATCTGGACTGCAATTGAAAAAACAGGAGGAACAGTGAGTTTCTAGGCTTTCTCAGTCACGTGACATAGCGTTCAGTAGCTCCTCCATTTCCACTCACTGTTGTGTTTACGTGGATTTCTGTGGAAACGCACACACAAACTGTAATTACGGTGCGGAGCAGTGGACAAATAGCTATTTTATTAAACGCGAGGTGACGAAACTCAGAGATGTGCGTCCGGACGGGACTAAAATGATCAGAGAACCACGGAGTTCAGTGAAAAACAGTAAATAATTCAGCCTGTAATTTTCTCAGAGGACGTCTGAAAAAAACACATATATGGTCGTTCTGGATGGGAATTAAATCACAGAGGACCCCCCCATAAAAAGAGAAAATTACTCCAGCATCCCCTTAGAAACTAATCCAGTTCGGATAGGGCTTAAGGCATGCTTAAATACATATAAAAGTGTGTATGTGCTCTGACTAGCTACCTCCATCAGCCTCCTGCACAAGTGTTCCTCCCAGCCATCATCAGGGGGCATCTCAGGAATAAACACCCAGTCAGCCCCACATGCTAACGCAGTGACCAGAGCCAGGTACCTGAAAAACACACAAACAAACACACACAGACACACATGTGGGCATTTTCCGAATGCATACATATTTGCACTGTACTTTTAGAGTAGAGTTTAAGAAAAAGAAAAGATGCTGTGTTGTGTCTTTAATCTTACCCACAATGCCTCCCCATGACCTCCAGGATGAAGGCACGCTGGTGGCTGTAAATGAGACCAAAGAAGAGAACTTTATGAGATAAAAACAAGCTTTAAGTAGTGAATTTCTTTATACACCAATATGCCAAAAATCATCAGAAAGTATTATGTCTCATGTCTTTTGGCCAAGGAGGACAAACCTGTTCTATACATTATCATTAGCTAAATTCAGTGTTTTTTGTTATTATTTACATTTTCTGCATTATAGATTAATAATAAAGTCATTCAAACTATGTAGAATAATTAAAAAATTTAGTAGTGAATGTCAATTAATCCAATACATTTCAAGGACTTTGAAAGTATCCTTAAGAGCAGTCACAAAAACCATCAAAAACGATGATGAAACTCATCAGCTGATGGCTCTCATCAGCACCGGCCCAGGAAAGAAAGACCAAAAGTTTCCTCTGTTGCACGGGATTAGTTCATCAGAGTTACCATCCTCAGAAACCACAATTTAACAGCTCCCCAGATAAGAGCACCTCAATGCTTCAAAGGGTATTTTGGTTTGTTTAACACTTTTAAGTTACTACATGATTCTTTACGTGTTCATTCATAGTCTGGATGAATATTCATTTACAACGTAGGAAAAAATTAAAGCACTAAAACTGAAAGTGTCCAAACTTTAGACTGGTAATCCATCTATATAAGTGTATCTCAAAAAAGTAGAATATCATTAAAAAGTTACTATATTTCAGGAATTCAGTTCAAAATGTGAAACTCATATATTATATAGAGCCATGTCATCTGCTGGTGTTGGTCCACTATGTTATATCAAGTCCAGCACTTCCTGCTGACAAATTTTATGAAGATGTGGATTTCATTTTCCAGAAGGACTTGGCACACTGCCCACACTGCCAAAAGTATCAATTGGTCTTATATAATATTCTTGTTTTTTGAAGCACTGATTTTTGGATTTCCATTGGCTGTTAGCCATAGTCATCAACAATAAAATAAATAAACTCTTAAAATAGATCACTTTGTGTGTAATAATACATCTATATAATATATGAGTTTCACATTTTGATCTTTGATTAATTATTGAAAAAAAGTAACTTTTCAATGATATTCTCATTTTTTGAAATGCACTAGTATACAGCAGAAGCTCCTATGACCCTGCTGACCTCTGGGCTGTGGTGGTGATGCTGTCCACCACCTCCATGATGCGATGGAGAGCAGAGTCTGTGCCGATGGTCATGTCTGTCCCGCAGAAGTCATTGTCAATAGATCCCACCATTCCGACAATGTTCAGATGTGATGCTGACTTGGCCTCATCTCCTGTGATCTTTCCTGAAGAAAAGTGCAAATATAAAATGCTCTGAACACTACTGGTAGGTTGTCAGCTCTCTACATGCTAAATCTAACTAAATCAGTGGTCACCTAATCAAAGTTTACCACTAACCACCCTCACTTTTACCTAAACGTAAAGAAAAGAGGGGCTTTGAGTGTCTCACCTTTGCTGACTAAATCTCCCAGCAAGCCGCTCCACTCTGTACGGAACAGGTTAGCACCTGTCAAACTCCCGTCTCCACCGATCACACACAGGTTGGTTATGCCTCTTTTAACCAGGTTGTAAGCAGCCTTTATTCTGCCCTCACGGGTCTGGAAATCCTTACAGCGAGCACTGCCAATCACAGTGCCTCCCTAACCCAGACGCCAAGAGATTACCCAGATTACAAATGATACAGAGACAATTCATGCACTGATAAATAAACATTTTCACATTTGGGAAGAGTACGCACCAACTGGAGCATCATGGACACACTCTCCCAGGTAGCTGGACGAATGTTATCTCCCCCATCGACCAGGCCCTGGTAGCCCTGAAGACATCAACACAACAACAGTACAGTACAGTAACATTATGGACATACATATATGGATGTACAACTCCTCTTTGCAGGGGGGGTCAAAGAAGGTCATAATTAAAACATAAACCAGAATATGTGCAATCATTTTTAAACACTTATTCAAACATATATCAGGCTATGTGCAATTATTCTTAAGCAGGGTGCAATTATAATGTGCATCTGTCTCTGTCTCTCCATCCATCCATCCATCCTGACCTCGTGAACGAAGAAGACTTTGGCTCCTGTGTACAGGCCGACTCTGACTGTGGCCCTCACTGCAGCATTCATTCCTGAAACAGACAGAAATACACCAATTAGTCAACATCAGCCATAATGTTAGGATCACTGACAAGTGCAGTGAAAAACAGAGATTATCCTCATCTACATGAGCATCTGTCAAGTGGTGGGATCAACATAATAAAAGGTAATGTGTTAAAAGAAAGGGAAAATCAACCAAATTCAACCAAATAGAGGCAGATAGTGATGGCTAGATGACTGTGCCAGAGAATCTCCAAACACTAATTGGTCCAATTCATAAAGACGCTAACCTTACAACTTTCTGGACATAAAGGATGGATCTGCTGCTAAAGTTTTGGTACCAGACAAAACAGGACACCATCCAGTCGTCCAAGATCTTGTGGAGTTCTGTTATAACTGGGCAAGGGAAACCTACTCAATATCAGACTTCTACATTTATGGCTGGTAACAGTACCTGTTAACCTGGCACTTTAATCAAATCATCTTTTAAAATTATTTTTTTGCTAAAGCTCTGTCCGGACGGGATTAGTTTCTCAGGGGGACATCTGTGAAAAATGTTTTACACTTCTACTCAGTGGTAATACATTTGCATACAAACTGCAATTAAAAACCAGTGAGTTTTTTGGCTTTCTCGGTCCACTAGCTGTTGTGTTTACATGGATCTCCGTAGAAACAGAGAATGAAGCTACAGAGTGTAATTGTGATTATCACACCATAACTTTTTAAAAAAAATCAGTCTAAAGTGCTGCCACTATTATCAGAAGATTGCTTGTTTGAATACCGGTCATGCAGCTTGCCATCAGCTGCCAGAGCCCTGAGAGAGCACAATTGGCCTTGCTCTCTCTGGGTGGGTAGATGGCACTCTTTTTCTTCATCACTTCTAGGGTGATGTCGATAAGCACAAGGCGTCTGAACCGAGTAGCTGCGCTTTCCTCCGAGTGTGCTGTGATGCTACTCGGCAATGCAGCATCAGCAGCAGTTGGAAAAGAGGTGGTGGCAGACCTTACGTGGGCCATCACCAGTGATGGGGGATATACAGCTGAGTAGCAGCTGAATGGGTGGGACAGTTGGCCAAGTTAAATTGGGATAAAGTTGGGGAAAAAATAGAAATAACATAGGCCTACATCACAGACCCTTATTTTGAGTTCAACCCAGCAGGGCCTAAAGAAAGTGGTGAGAAATCTCTCCTTGAGTTGAGGTCAGGCAAAGGGTCGGGCTGGGGGTCAGGCAAAGAATTTAAACTGACCAATCACAAGTGGTGTAGAGGATGGTCTGCAAAACTGTGCATGAAAACAGATCGTCTGGAGTTCTAATATAAATATATCGCCATAATCAACAGCATTTAGTAATCACACCGAGTCATACACAGTGAGAAAACAACCCATCATCATGTGTGTTATCATGTGATAACCCCTCAGAGACGTGAAGGTGACATTGAAACAGTATCTAAGTTCTTAATCAGAGCCCAGAATTTCAGTGGGCAGCTCCTGAGGTCACTTAATCCTGCGGCTGCATCTTCTGCAGCTCTGCTGGAAAGGCCAGGACGCACAGCCTCCGTTGTGTTGGAGGCAATGGAGTGTCTCTAATTTCAGAGGGGAACAGCTGTGGAGCCGCTGCTGTTCCTATCTACAACTTCATGTCATTCTTGAAAAAGGTCACTGCAGCTAAAATAAGCTCAACATCACAGAGACACAGAGCCACAAGACAAGAGCGGCTAAAGGCTAAAGCTAAAGGTTATAGGGAGATTGGAGTGAAATGGAGACAAGCTGATCCGAAGACGAAGTACGCTGGGCGCATGACCGAGGACCTTTGAGAGAATGGTCAAGAGTTACTCAAGATCCAGAGATTTTTTTTTTTGGTAAATAAAAAGATTTAAACAACACATTAAGATTTTTGTGAATTTTTCGAGTTTATCACTATATTTCACTGATGTAGAATGATGTAAACTAATGGTGGGCGATGTGGCCCTAAAATAATAGGATGATTTTTAAGGGTATATTAATATATAATTTTGTAGAAGAATATGAAACTTCTACAAAAAATATTTTATTTAGTTTTAATAAGTAAGTGCACAAGTATCAAACTTTCAATAAAACAAAAAAACTGTATAAAGTTTTTATCTATTTTCTAAACAGCAGCAACTTACAAAGACTAGGAATAATACTAATAATGTTGCAATATAAATAATGTAACATCAAAATAATTAAACTAAACTAAACTACAGTGCAAAATATTTACTGTATACGCTTATAAACATATGCAAACAAACAATTCTACTAAATATTCCCTTAAAGCTTCACTCTAAACAGCAAGACAAATACAAATACAAAAATAGACTGCTTCAATTATCATGAAGTAAATTTTTTTAATGATTCAGAAATTAGGATACATTGTGGCTCACCCGTAATGTAGACACTACATTATGAAGTCAATTTAATGCAGCATTTAATTTTTCTTTAGTCATCATCATACACAAAATACACTCCAATTTTTTTACATTTTCATTTTATTTCAACATGTTAAACTCTAAAACAGAAAACCTACAACTTTGATCAAACTTTAGCCTATTTTCTCTTCTGCTTTCCCTGGATGTCCTCCAGGGACCACCACAGTGTCCCTCAAGCCCAGATAACTAAGGCCCTTCTTAGACTAAACCAGGCCCTGCTTAAATCCACTGATAACACTGTATTTACCCACCCGTCTCTAAGTCTCTCAGGACCTAATCCTTTCTGCTTACCTTGAGCATCACCTCCTGATGTCAGCACAGCGATGGCACGTCCAATCCCCATCTTGGTGGGGTCTGCTCCTGCAGTCTGCATTTGAGCCATATTGAAGAGAAATGGCCCAGAAAGCCCAGAGTTAAAGGGAAACTAATAAAGCGAGAGAAAGACTTTCCCCGTTCTGTTTCCCCCCAGAAGTCTCTCAGAACAGGGGGTCGCAGGGGAAGAAGGTTTTATAGGACAGCAGTCCAACTCCCACCCACTTCCCCCTAAACACACAAACACACACCAACCCCCCCTCCAGCAAGCAGGACTAAATATAAGTCGGACATCACCACCTCAACTCCCACTGTTCCAGCCTCCACTGCTGTGTTTGGAGACGTGACTGACCCACTGCTGCACACTCCAGTAAAGGTCGGTCCAGCCTACAGAACATCTAAAATGTCAGAGCGTGATTTACACAATGCTATGGCACACACCATGAGGAAGACAACAGGATTGATATCATGTTCTTTTGTTGCTTTAAAGCAACATTAAGTATATAGCAATATTGCCTTTTAAATAACAACTTAAAAAATATAGAGCAAGGATGTCAAACCTTATGCACAAAAGGCTAGCAGAGGGGCTGCACATTTTCAATCTAAACAATCACCTGGTCAGTCTTCAAACAGCTGATCACATGTCTGCTTGTCTGGAATGAAAACCTGCAGCCACACCGGTTCTGATTTACAGGGGTTGGACAATGAAACTGAAACACCTGGTTTTAGACCACAATAATTTATTGTGGCGACGGACAGTTCTGGTGGAAACAGGAGAGTTGAGGTGCACATTGAATTCTGCCGTGATTTGATCAGCCGTGGTTTTATGTTTTTTGGATACAATCCGGGTTAGCACCCGAACATCCCTTTCAGACAGCTTCCTCTTACAGCGTCCACAGTTAATCCTGTTGGATGTAGTTGGTCCTTCTTGGTGGTATGCTGACATTACCCTGTATACCGTGGCTCTTGATACATCACAAAGACTTGCTGTCTTGGTCACAGATGCGCCAGCAAGACGTGCACCATCAATTTGTCCCCTTTTGAACTCTGGTATGTCACCCATAATGTTGTGTGCATTGCAACATTTTGAGCAGAACTGTGCTCTTACCCTGCTAATTGAACCTTCACACTCTGCTCTTACTGGTGCAATGTCCAATTTAGCCATGAAACCTCCCACACTAAAATGACAGGTGTTTTAGTTTCATTGTCCCACCCCTGTAGATGCTCCATTGAGTTGTAATAGTAAGAACAGGGCCTTCCGCCTTCACATCAATGTCAAAAATGGGGGGCACAAAAAAAAAAACAGGTAAAAAAAAAAATTTTACATGCGTGTTTTAACATTTTGTGTTTGTGAATTCTTTTCTCGTGAGTGCAAATGTGAAACTTGCAAGCGAAAAAAGGGAATTGTGTGCATGCTTAACAAAATATTGCTCCCGAGCTTCTTTTTTCTCCCTCGAGGGTGTTTTTTTTTTGCGCGCTATGAAAATTGCGCTGGATATAATCAGCAAATACCATTCGCTTAGGGAGGGGATTCTGACCCCGCCCCCAAACTGTCAAAAACACCCCTATCTTCATGAGTGCAAAAGCCTCATTCGAGCAAAAAGAACAGCTGCAGGCAATTTGCATAGTATGTGAGGACTAAATATACTAAAACTAAATATAAGAGGCAAAAAAACACCCGAGAGGTAGAAAAAAGAAGCTCAGGAGCGATATTTTGTTCAGCACGCACACGATTCCTTTTTTTTTGCTTTTGATTTTCACATTTGCGCTTGCAAGAAGTACATTTACACACAAAATGTTAAAACACGCAGATTCATTTTTTTCACCTGGTATTTTTGCGCATCCGACTTCTTGACGTTCTCTTTCTACTTTAGGGTAATCACACTGCACTATGTAACCTCAGTGAAGCAAACTGGACAATGCTTACAAAAACTGGGAGTAAAATGCTTTGCTTTTCTATTAAGATTTATTTCTCATTTTCTCCCAATTTAGCTAGGCCAATTGTCCCACCCATTCAGCTGCTACTCAGCTATATTACAGTACCATTATGATATATTTTACACTTACTGGCTAGATAACTCAATGCAAGCAGGTCAGGACCACCTCAGGGGGTGCTAGACGGCACCAGATGAAAGAAAAAAAAAAACCCCAAAAAAAAACATAGCTTGCAAAACTGTTTGTTAAAAGAAATGAAAAGTTGTATCAAACTCACACTGAACAACACTTTAAAAAACAGGCATAGAAGTGCAAGTGTGAATGAAATAAAATGACGGGCTCAGTTAACAGAACAAATAAGATCAGAGCACATCTTTGATATACATTTATTATTAACTATAGACAAACAATATCAAAGGACACTGATCATAAAGCAGGCTTCACAACCAAAAGCAGCAGAGCCAGCTTATCCATCAAAATATCCATCTTCTTGTGCACACATGATAAAGCATTCTTTCAGTCAGACAGTGATCAAATGTTAGTGTTTAGTTATACACATATATACAGAAAGTGATCCTGCAAACATCATTTAAAAACACAGAGCATAGAGCCTCTGAGCTGGAGGACAAATAATCAAGTAAACGCCAGTGTGTGCAACATTAGGGACCTACACAATCGTAATTTAAATTACTGAGGTCCTTAGTTATCAATATTTTACAATCTCTCACAGGAGTTAATCCACATAAGCAGGGTTAATATTAAACAATACTACTGATAATAAAAATACTGTCTGGTATATGCTGGCATTGAAGAGCTGGTTTCTTTGGCTATTTGGCAATAATAACTTAATGCACAACTACAGGGAAGACATTAAGAATGACCTGTAAAAACAATGTTGCATAGTACATCATTTGTTAACTGTAATCTTTGCTTTTACATCATGAAAATGAACTTTTTCAACATTCCAACAGGACAATGCTTGTCTATATAACTGCTGTCTTCTCAAGAGCTTGCCTTGAAGACACAGATAAGATGCCATGGCTTTTTAAGAAGCTGTGAAGTAGAAATTGGTGAAACTAATAAAGACTCAGAACGGACTTTTACGAAACCAGGTTGAACTTTAAATGATGTTCGGCCATCATCTTATTGGTGAAGAGAGAAGTGGGCCAGGACTGTGACTTGAAGACCCAAAACCAATAGGCATAAAGCACTGCAGAGAAAGAAGAAACAGAAAAAGCAAGAGATAAGTATAAGTCAATTTAATTTCCATTAGATCAACAATGTTCCCAAATAAGCTGGACAATAAGACAAAAATTCTCACAGTGGAGTCCTGAAACAGCAGTATGGAGGCCACAGGGTTGCTGCAGCGGGGCTGTGTGGGCCAGGCCTGTTGGCAGGAAGTGTATGTAGCACACTCTTCATCCAGAAACATCTCCTCCAGGGGTGGCAGACGGCGTCTCAGAGCACACACTGCTGAGCTGAGGCTGCTAGAGGCTGCAGACAGACCAATAAACACATAGAAACACACTGATGAACACTGATACATAGTAAAATTGTCCAATAGAATTGAAGATATGTGGATGTGTAGTGCTGCTAAAATAAAACTGGCATCTGTATCTGCAAATCATGAGGGAAAAAAATTGTGAGTTCACTATTAAAGTATTAAAATTGATCAAATATGGCAAATAAGGTCATGGGGGCCTAACGCTTATGGATGCAATCCATTGAGGCACCACCTCACAACATACAGGACTTAAAGGATCTGCTGCTAAAAGTCTTGAGTCTTGGTGCCAGATACTACAGAACACCTTCAGAAGTCTTGTGGCATCCATGCCTCAACAGATCAGATCTGCTATGATGACTGCGAATACACTTAAGAAAACTTTTAAAGTTTTGACTTTTTTTTTCAGATTGACCAACCTTCATTTCTTAAAGTATTTTTTGTTCTTTACTTAGTTGAGTAGTTCCTGACATAATATGGATTAGAACATTACTAAAACAGGGCTATTCACTGTATACCTGTAACTCTACCTCTGATGCTCTCAAACACATTAAGAGGCAAGAAATTCAAGTAATTACCTCTTGATGAGTTCAGCACAGCTGTTAACTGAAAGCCTGAATTCCAAGAGAAAATGCTGCCAAAATGTGCAAAGAGGTGCTCAAACACACAGCTCTGGATTTAGATTGATTTTACCAAATTGAAAACCTCTGGAATGTAATGTAATATATCAAGAGAAAGATGGATGATCATAAGCCATCAAACCAAACTGAACTGCTTGAATTTTTGCACCAGGAGTAAAGGCATACAGTTATCCAAAAGCAGTGTGTAAGACTGGTGGAGGAGAACATGCCAAGATGTATAAAAACTGTGATTAAAAACCAGAGTTATTCCTCTAAATATTGATTTCTGAACTCTTATAACTTGAATATGAATATGAACTTGTTTTCTTTTCGTTAATTTGAACATTTCTTATTTTCTGCAAATAAATCCTCTTATTTGGATTTTTTTGAAAATTTTGTCTGTAGTTTATAGAATAAAACAACAATGTTCATTTTAAATCAAACATATACCTATAAATGGCAAAATCAGAGAAACTGATTCAGAAAGTGAAGTGGTCTCTTAATTTTTAAAATTTAATGTTTCCATGTATTAGTGCAGATAGATTTTAGTATTAATCTGCAATGCATAATATTTTTAAATAATAAAAAGATACAGTTATTAACTAACAAGTTCTAGCAAGTGAAGATACGCTTGAAAAAAGGCTATTTTAAGTTATATTAAGAGAATAAAGACAGACCTACCTTTTGTCTTACACTGTGTACTGGGGCTCGATCGTTTACTTGTGTCTGAGTTGAGGGAACTCTGTGATCCGCTGGGCTGGACTGGCTGTACCGGTTCTGTGCTCTGAGATTCAGTGCTGGAAACACATGGCTGAAGCTGCCCTGCATTCTCAGAGATCTGAGAACAGTCCTGAGTCGGGCCCGGTCTGAACAGCCGCTGACCGGACGAGAATACGATGACTGACTGTCTGTGTGGTGCCTGAATGAAGGGCTGATTGTTCGGGACCATGTTCTCTTTATCTGAATGAAGTTCAGCCTACGAGAAACAGCAGCATTAACAGAGAATGAGGTAACGATGAAGTAATTCAGAGAAATCACTACTTTTTTAGCTATTTAAATCACATTGTAAGTAGAATAAATCTTACAGTAGGCTGACGCTCCAATGCCGGACCCAGTGCAGCTTCATCTCCTTCTTCCTCCATCTGCTCATGCTCCTCCTGCTCTGGTTCCTCCTGAAATAGCTTCTGAACCACATCCTTCTGCTGCAGATCCACATTTCCACATTAGCAGGTTTTAATGGCCGTTTACTTCCTTAACAGTGTAAATGAGTGTCAAACTTCACAATAACTCAAAAACTCCCACCTGCTGCTGCTGCTGCTGAGCTGAGCTGTCCGTACTGGAGCTCTGGGCTTCTCGTAACGCAGGAGACTGGAGATTGGACAGAGCTGCCTTACGTGCAGAGATTAGCCTCCTCTGGAAACATAACATATATTATAATTCAAAGACCATTTAAAAGACCCTTTATTTAATTGATTCAATAATAATATACAGCAAAATGTATAAATACAATATACATAATGTGTACAATTTATTTTTTTTCCATTAAAATGTCAAAATTGTCCATAAGTCCAAAAGTTCATCTTCGTTTTAGTGCTTTCACAATTTGTTTAAAAACACATTCACTTGTTGGTCTGTGGTCTTTTTACATTGTGTTTTCCATCATTTATATTTCATGATGCATATTACCAGCCAAATTCTATCTTTTTCTATTTGATCTACATGATTTACCTTAGATTAAATGCAGCGGATTAGTAAAAGCAAAACTAGGCTTAAAAAATGGATGCTACTACAGTTTTAAGTAAAATACTAAAGTTTTAGCCATTTTTATAGACATCTAAAAGAATCAGACTTCAAGAAGCAGCAAAGGACATCAAATAATTCATTAAACATAAACATGTAACATTTTAATATTAATATATGATTATATATGATTAATAAAGCCGTCAGTTAATGTGATGCTAATTATTTGTTACAGCTATAAGCTTGCATTACTTCTTACATTGAGGTTTGAGACCGTTTCTGGTCATTAATGCAGAAGATAAGTTAAGTAATTAAAGTAGATAAGATAAGTTAAATCATTAGACTTTAGATTAGAGATTTTAACAGATCTTAACTACATTCTTGGGGTAGAAAATGTTATGTTGTTTCACTACTTTGTTCCAGAATTTGCTGCTTAAGTGTTCATTGGTGTTGTTAATCTATTTATTTTGCTCTGTGAAGTTTAAAAATAGAACAGTGACAATCTTCAACAATCTTTAACTGTATGGAAATATCTTTTAATGGAAAAAGTATTGAAAATGTAATGTAAAGAGTGTCCTTTTATTTAAACCCAAATGCAAATTATACTATTAAATGTGGAATAAGGCTGAAAATAACCTTTAAAATGTGATTGATTTGCAGCTCTGTAACATTTTGAATTATTAAGCAATCATACAGAAGAGGGAGTGATGTAACGTATTATAGCACTCGGCCTCGTGCCTACGACCGCAGCACAGCAGTGCCAATATTACAAGTTATATCACAAACTTCGAGTGTATTATTGTGATTATACCTCAGTTCCATTATCACGGTTTATTAAAAGATTGTGAGTTAAAGAGGACGAGAAAATACGATCCGTTTGGTTATAAAAACTCTGCCAGTTAAAATAGTTCCATTGCTGCTCTGTTTGTAGCTGCGCTATTTGGTTTGTAAGCACTTCATCGTTGCTAGATTACCTGTATTTGGCAAAGTAATACATAGAGAGCTTCAGTTACAGTGCATTACCGGCTGATAACGGCACTCATAGAACGCCTCTCAGCCAATCACATTGCAGGGACAAAGATTAACTGTGAGTTTTGGTACAAACAGCAGTGAATGGCAAATACATTAAACAGCAGTGCACTAACCAGTGACTGTGACTGGCTGTAGGGAACTCGCTGCTGCGTTCGCTTGGTGTTGGGAGTTCTGCTGGCACCTGTGTTGTGTCAAAAGGAACAAAAATAACAAATAGAGAAACTTAACAGTGGACAATTTTATACAAAAGTCTTAAAAACAGAGATAGACTTTATATTCTACCGATTAACGTATAATATTGCATTACAGGACTGCCCTTATGTAATCTGACATTGATAACTAAAATACCACACAGTAAATGTTGAATTGTATCTTATTAAGAATGTGGCTAAAATCTAATCTGGATACAGTTCAGATTAAAACAGTCCAGGTGTAAACGAGGTGTTTTCACACCTGAAAGTCTTCATCAATTTCAGCACAACATCAGTTATTTTTCCTCTGGTTTGTTTAAATACTGCCTCAACTTCCTGTATTATTCTGAAAGTCGGAACATCTGCAGACAAACTGGACCATGGTTCAGTAGATCCAGATTTTTGGTCAGACCAAACTTTGTTCCTTTGGACCAAACAAGGTAGGTGTGACAACACCCTCAGTACATAAATGGGGACTTTAATTGTTTAAATTTTGAAAAAAAAAAAAAAAAAAAAAAAAAAAACTAAAAATGAAAAAGAAAAACTCACCAGTGTGTGCCTCTGCTACTGTTCCTTCTGCTTTAGGTTTCTTAAGTGGTACTCGTTGAGCCTAAAGTATATTTAAAAAAAAAAAGATTATTTGCTTAAAACAATTCTAACAATGCATCAAAACGTAAAAGTAAGTAATTACTTAAATCAGTAGAATATTTTTCTTTCTTTTTTTTTTATTTCTACCTTTTTTTTTCATTTTTCTCCCAATTTAGTTAAGCCAATTGTCCGACCCATTTAGCTACTCAGCTGTATATCCCCCATCACAGGTGATGCCACAACACCAAGAGAATGAAGACTAGCACATGCCTGCTCTGACACATGTCAAGTCAGCCACCGCTTCTATTCAAACTGCTGCTGTTGCAGCATTGCTGAGTAGCATCACAGCACACTCAGAGGAAAGCACAGCGACTCAGTTCTGATACATCAGCTCACAGACGCCTTGTGCTGATCGACATCAACCTGGTAGTGATGTATATTTATGAGAGCGCCATCTACCCACCCAGAGAGAGAAAGGGCAATTGTGCTCTCTCGGTGCTCCGACAGCTGATGGCAAGCTGCATGACTGGGATTTGAACCAGCGATTAAATAAAAAGGTTAAATATTTATATTTTAATGAAAGTGTCTGAATGTTCATAATTATTAAATGTTCATTGCTGTTTAAAACAGTGTAATTATGCATTATTATCCTTTTATTTTATGTCAGTGGCATAAAATGTTCTTCAAATGACTTTTGAATATTGTTATCACAGCCATTGTGACAGACCTATGCATATGTATCACTTTTTTTTTCCATTAGTGCTGCACTAATGAAATGCTATGTCATGATAAACTATACCACCCAACTGACCTCAAGCCGTAAAATACACGTGCTTGTATAGTTTATGTAACAGTAGGAAATACTCAAATTTATCACCTTTTACATTACTTTAAAGCTATTTAAAGCATGTTTTGCCTGATTGACTCCATACCTGTTTAATATGATTTGAATACTATGATCTACATTAAATGCAAACTCACAGAGTAAATGGAAGTTCCTCTCCCTGAGGGGCAGGTAGACACTCGAGGTGTTGCTCCAGAAGCTCCTCCAGCTTTAATCCCCTCATTCAGCAGTATACTACGAAGGGCTGACGGGTCAGGGGAAAATGGCACAGCACTCCCTAAAACAAATACATTATCATACAGCAGAAATAATGTGCAGAGTTTATATTGTAATATACACTTCCATGCCATAAAATAGTCTCCACCTGGATTTAACTAAGTAAATGATGTGGGGTTGATGCTGCAGTTGGTCTGCAGGTTTAGGTTCAGCAACAGTATGTGCTGAAAGAATGAGGTCAGCTGACTACCTGAATACACTGAATATAGATCAGGTTATTCAATCAAAGGATTGATGAATTGTGAAAGAGTGATTCAGGGAGCATGAGATCATCATTTTCACACATGGATTGTTCACCACAGAGTCCAGACCTTAACCTCATTGAGAATCTTTGGGATGTGCTGCAGGAGCGCTGCTTTGTGCAGTGGTCAGACTCTACCATCATTAATGCTGCTGCAAGATCTTGGTGAAAAATTAATGCAACACCGTATTTAAAGAAAATCTTGTGACATTGCAGAACTTACTGAAACAATGCCACAGTGAAAGTGTGAAGCTGCAATCAAAGCTAAAGGTGATTTAACCAAATATTAGACTTTTTTTTTTGGCCAGGCATATGATGATTTTATGTTAATTGTTTTTCTTCCAAAATGGTCCATTATAAGTACTGTTATTACAATAAATGCACTGTATATTCAACAAATAAATCTTACCAGCTTGTCCTGGCTGTGCTGCAGCAGCTTCGGTTTGTGGCTTCTTTAGAGGAACGCGTTGTGCCTTTAAGAAAAAAGAAAAAAAAAAAAACATGCCAATGATAAACAAATCTTACAAAGTCTTACAAATAATAAATATATTCACATTCACATTTATCCGCTTCTGAGATTTCTAATCTATTGGCAATACATCTCTACAAAGACCAGACAATCTGTGTGTGTCCATTTGCACATCTGTGTCAGCAATGGAAGCAACTTGAATAGCCACAAACATCTGAACATATAGTGCATAACACTCAAATCACAGAATATTAAGTGCACTCACAGAATACATGGACATCTGTCTCCCTGAGGGGCAGGTAGACACTCGAGGTGTTGCTCCAACGGGTCCCCCTGCTTTAATCCCCTCATTCAGCAGTATACTACGGAGGGCTGACGGGTCAGGGGAAAATGGCACAGCACTCCCTAGAAAAAAAAATACATCATAGAATTGTAGTTTTAAATAAAGATATTATACATAAAATACTGACAGGCATAGGTCAAAATGTTTAACAAATATAATATCACACATTTATGAATCATAAATAGGCCCATCATGATAACTCCAATATTGACTGATCGTAAAATATATGGATGTGAACTCAATTATCATTATTATTACATTATATCAGTGGAATAAAGTATCCTGCAAACTACAATTATATAGTTTGTCAATATTATTTCTAAGATGAAATACTGCCAAAAATGCCAAATGAGCTATCGTGACAGGTCTAAATCATGAGTACTACAACTATTGCAAAAATAAATAAATAATAATAATAATAAAAAAAAATCATACCAGCTTGTCCTGGCAGTGCTTTAGCTGCTTCAGTCTGAGGCTTTTTGACAGGAACTCGTTGTGCCTTTCAGGGGGGAGGGAGAAGGAGGAGCAGGAGGAGAAGAAGAAGAACTTCATTAACATGAAAATTAACTCTTAAAATTATTTTACTTTGTTTTATCTATTGTACTTATGAAAAACAACAGATATTTTAATGGAAGTGACTCTTTTTTTTAAACTTTTGTAACTGTCAAAGGCAGGTTTATTGAAATGTTTATTTTTATTTATTGTTATGAATTCATTGTTATTGCAATTCATACAGTTATTAAAAAGCACTAAAAACGAATGGTTTTAAAAAGAGTAAAATCTGTCTAAAATGTACAGTGATTTTTCTGACATCCTAAGAAAGCTCTTTGGTCTTGTCCAGGTTAGAGTCTGACTGATTAATTGAGTCTTACATACACATTAAAATTAACCTACCCTTAAAATTGTATACTGTTAATGTCTTTGTCAGTGAGCAAGTTTACAAAACCAGCAAGGGATCAAATAATTATTTTTTTCACTGTAGGTCTCTTAAATAACATTTGTTTAAAATGAGTACTTGGTTTGATGTATATTTTGAACTGATTGCACTCACAGAGTAAATGGAGGTTCCTCTCCCTGTGGGGCAGGTAGACACTCGAGGTGTTGCTCCTGGACCATCCAGTTTAACCCCTTCATTCTGTAGAATACTACTGAGTGCTGATGGGTCAGGGGTAAAAGAGACAGTACTCCCTGTAGAGTTCCCTGCATTAGCAAAGGTTACATTAACATTCACAGAATAAATAAATAAACATTTTATTTAATGTTCTGACATGATAGATCTTGATGGACTATTATAGTAATAAGAAAACATGTCCATGTGAGGCCTGAATAGAAAGTCGCGCTGGACACCAGAAGGTTTTGTCCATGGTTTCTATGTTGGCCCCACAAATGGATATCTGTGTGATTGGCCCAAACAGGGCCAGGGATGGGACCAAGACAGGTTAACATGAGCCATATATCGGTTGTACGCTGAACACAGGGTCCGAATGGGAATAGGCCTGTCACTATAATTACATTATCAACTTATCGTGCAATAAATGAACATGACCTCTATAATATTGGATAACGGTGATATCGTCTGTATTTTTTTGTTGTATGTTTATTCACATATATAACAGTGAACAGTATTTTATCCAGTCATGCATACAGTCATGATCAATCAGTGCTTCAATAACTGTGATTCCATACACACACTGTGGAGAAACTGCAGTAGGTGAAGAGAGAGAATATATATTCTCTGAAACCTCTGCATCTTTTTTGTTATTTCAACCATTTGCAAATAAATGCTCTAAACAACAATATTTTTATTTGAAATTTACTTATATACCTATAAATACCAAATTAGAGAAACTGGTTCTAAAGTGGTCTCTTAATTTTAAAAGCTGTATAGGTATATTTCACAAACTATTATTGATTGTTATGCTTTTCTATTATTGTTATATTGGTGGCATTTAAATTGCCTTAAAATGACAATAATATCAGTAAGCGCAATAATTTCTGGGAAGATATATCGTCCACAAGAAAGTGCTTTTGTGACAGGCCTAGATGGGAGCCATGTGAGTATAATGTGGGCTGTAATTCTTATGTGCCAACCAGAAACATACATAGCAAACATTCCACCTACATAAGTCCCACGGGAATGTTTTAACACTACCTAAAATATAGATTCATATTTAACTTTAATTCTCAAAAGTAATTTTGGAGCGTTTCTATTGGTCCATAAATAATAAATTGTAAAGACACAATATAAAGAACAACTGCCAGATTCATACTTAATCTGAAAAGGAAAAACAATGCAGAAAAAACATTTTTTGCATGGCCGCAACAATATGAAAAACACTGAATACACTTTCAGTATTACATTACATCACAGAACTCACCTGTTATACCTGTGGTAGGTTTAGCAGACAAAGCAGTCTGAATGCAGCCTTTGGTCTTTAATTGGAAAGCTGCTCTCTCCTCCACCCCACCAGCACCAGCTCTGAGAGAAAGACCCGGGTCCTTGGTAAGCTCTGACTGAGCGAGTGTGATGCTGCGCAGCTGTGAGCTCAGGTCTCTCTGAATGGAGGAGTCAGTAACACACTGTAGCACAGACTGTGTGCTGTTAGGCTTGGGCTTTGGACTGGTCTTAGGCTCTAAAGGGTTTAAGGGCTTAGTTTTTGAAGTGTTTGTGTGATGAACATGTGTATTCCTCAAAGATGAAAGGGGATTGTGAGTGGGGGGGTTTGTTCTGTGCTGAGAGGTGGTCAGGGTCTTGCTGGGTGTCGGACGAGTCGTTAGGGGTAGTCCAGAACTTCCTGCCCTTTCAGGAGCAGCTTCAGTGAGCTTCTGGCTGTGGCTCCGAGACTGGGACAAGTTGAATGGAACAGGTTTGGTACAGGTTTTCCTCTTCTGTGCCTTTCCCTGACAAAGTAAATCAGTCAGACATGATTATAATGATTATAACCACCTGATTCACATAGTTATAAAATAATCAGTAGGCTTGCCGTTAGGTCTGGATGATACGACCTAAATTTATCTCACAATATAGGTGTGAAAATAGACTGTTCACAGGGTGTAAGACAGCAAAGAGCACTGTGAGGCGCTTTGGGCAGGGTGTACAATAGGACCCTGTATATTTTTTGAGATCAATATGAAAAATATAAAATGTTGATCTACCAGCAGTGGCCTCTCCTCCCATCTCTTAAGGCCGGGACTTTGAGGGATGTCTGTAAGAACTGGCTGTATGGATTTTGCCAGGACTGGAAGCCTGCTGATGGTCTTTAGTTTATTTGCTCCTTTTGTGGTTTTAGCAGTTTCATTCGGGTCCTGGTTCTCAGATCCTCTTTTGGACGACTGGGTAATGTGGGATTGTGTCCTTAAATTCTCTGAAAGCTTATTTGCTTTTTGGTGCTTCAGCAGCCTGTTTGCATAGAGAAAAAAAAGTATTTAAATAAAGATCAACTACCAGACTTTACATACCACTGTTAGAATGTTGTTTACTCAAATACTTCTGTGCAGAACTGTATGTTAAAGATCAGTAAGTCATGAAAACAAGTCCATTTACCCTGGATTATCCCTCTGGTTTTGATTCTGAGGGCAGAGGGGAGCTGCTGAGGATGCCATTTGGAGACTGATGGGTTTTGAGCGACTGTTAAAAAAAAGAAAAAAAAGAAAGCACTTTAATCAGCTTATGGCGGTACAATCTAAATCAAGATATATAATTTTATATATATAATTTTAATATATATATATATTTTTTATTATAAAGATTTATAATAACTACGTATTATAATGACAAACAAAACTACGCCCACCAAGTAGATATTTACCATACTGATTATATTTTTATAGATGTATAGGTATAAACATTATAACTCTTTGTCTGATTTATATTTTATTTTATTTTTTTTATTGTATCAATTTATAGATGTTTAGATATAACCATTGAAGCTCTGTCTGATTAAACATTTTTTCTGATTATATTTTTTATACATTTATAGATCTGAACATAGCACTGAACGGAATGACTAGTTCATTGAATGCAGGTGTATAAAGCTAAACAGCTAAAAATAGTATTCAATCACTTGACCAGAATAATACTTTAATTTTATTTTAGTCTAAAAGTTTTATAACTTATATATAAGTTTTAAAACTTAAAAAAGTGCTGAAACATTTTTATGGTTCTGTAAGGAATAAGTAGCTACAAGTTTCAGTATAAAAATTATATGAAACATTATATTAAACAGGTTAGCAGAGTGTGGTGTGATGGATGGGTAGAAAAGGCTTCTATTGAATCAGAATAGCAGCCTATTAAATAGGGGATAAAACCCCAAAATTAACGTGAACTAGTGAACATTTTAAACGTTAACTGGTTAATTCAGAGATGCTGAATTAGAGTGTTTAGCAGTATAATCTGTGCTGTTCTCTGCTGCTACCCATCGATATGAAAGTTTTATCAGTAGTGCGCATGCGCGGACCAACTTCTTAATGTTTTCATGCGTTTTTATGGTAATTCTGATCTACTTTGGTGCATTAAACAGCCGGGGCACCCAGCTATTATTTGTCTGGGTGTTACAAACGTGTAAATGGAAATTGTAAATAGTAAAATAAATAATTAGACCATATAAAATACAAACAATGGCTCTTATCAGCCTTATTTACTTAACTGATATACTGATTCAGGCATTTTTAAATGTAGTGCCTTTTCTGGTATTTTTATGTTTATATAAATAAACAGCAGGGTAGCACTGTTTGACAGGGAAGCACAACTCATCAGAACACCGGTTTGCCATAAACAGGCTCACTATAGATCTGCAACGTTAGATAATGAAATGAACTAACGCTGGCCTATATATTCACTATATTCATTATATATTCAGCCAGTTTACCCGATAAACCCAGGCGTATTTAAACCCGTAAATACTCACTGAATCCGGGCTGGAGCGGCCTGGTTCTCCGGGCTGGAGGTTTTTCAGCAGTAAAACCCCTAAATCTGCTATATTTTAGCAGAGCTCCACTCCAGCGTGTTGTTTTCCGGGCTCCACAGTAATTTGTAAAAAGCTCCCATCTCCATTGGCTGACGCAAACCTGTCCTCCACCAATCAGCGAGCTCGAAAAGCACTTCTATGGAAACCAAGATGCGCCTTTAAACCACGTGACTTTTGTTCTGTTTGTGGGAAAATAACCGCCAAAGTACTGGCGGGGTCTGTCTCAAATACCACCATGCTCCCTACTGCCTACTAGTGCACTAGTTTTGTGAGAACGTTGTTATACTTAGTTCTTTCATGCTTAAATATTAATAAATGTTAAAGAAATTAGGTAATAATACATTCTAAAACGACTGACTCTCAAACAGTCAGATATTTTGCACAGCACTTTTTGGACACAGTATTTTTTTAGTATTTTAGTACAAGTACTAGGTAGGGCACTACGTAGGGAATAGGGAGATATTTGAGATTCTGCCCTTTCAAGCAGTGGGATGGGTTATTTTTACAGATAAAAAATACTATTCATCTTAGATCATTTTTGAATATTGTAGTATTAATCATAAATGGAAAACTGACTTAATCAGCTTTTGCATGAGATGAACAAAAACACTGACATAAAGGATGGTTTAAAACCTATGTATAAGTATAAATAAATGTTTGATTGGCTCAATATGATGTTAAATCTCAAATGTATTCAATTGTGATTAAAAGTTCCATAAAACATATTATGAAATCTATAAATGTGGGTATAAGCAAATGTTTTGTTGGAATGAAATAACTATATGATGTTCCTTTATCGAGAAATCACACCTTCTAACATGCCTGTAGTTCATAAGTTCATCAACCATAACATTAAATCCACTTGCCTAACTGAGAACACACAGAAGACTTGACTGGTTCTTCAGTCATCTGTTTGGTTTTTTTTATAAAATGTAATTTCTACATTTGCCGATTTTTCACGATTCCAGCACATCACCTTTGAGAATTGACTGAGACCTTATATTACCCTTTGACAGATTTAATATTACAGACATATACAAAATAATAAATAACAAATGCAAAACAATACAATATGTTAAAAAATATCTTTAATTGAGCTTGTTTGAAAAAATCTGTTCAACCCTTTCAAATTATCAACCCAATAGTGTAGACAATAGCTGGCTAGGACAATGTCTCAATTTTAATATGCAGTGGATTTGTTTGTATATGCGTGCTTTTGAAGTGGCGACACAACTGTTGATGTTTTTACGTATTCCATCAAAATGATATTTGAGATACAAAATAAACCCTGAGAGGAACTGTGTGAAGAAACATGAATTATTTCTCAAGACAAACTGAACACACAAGAAAACACTCCAAAATGGAAAACATACATAGATCAAACAAAAACACGTGAAAATAGATGTGATGATAGAGAAGCCAAAAACTAAAATTCAATAGGGTTTAATTGGTCTTAAAGGGCAGAAGAGAAGCACACCTTATTCTCAGATTGACTCGAATGACCAAACATATATTTTTTGGGTTTTAGTTTTCTACTTCATAAATATATTTTTATGTCATGTTAACATTGCTCGCTTGATCAAAGTCAGACATTTTGGTGAGGCCAATTACACAAAAAAGAAACGTTTACACTTGTTATTGTTATTTTTGTCATACTAGCCAATCTGAATTCAGATTTAATAAGAACATATTCAACCCCTCTAGAATGAATATTAAAAAAACTAAAATATCTCAACAGTTTATATCAGTGAGGGGTAAAGCAGATAATGAACAATAATAAACTGGAAAAACTATAGAATACATTAACTTCATTATCACCTTACCAATGTCATAAAACATCAACCAAAAAATAACATATTTACCCTATACAAATAAAAAGGTCTAAACAGCTTGCTGTTAAACTCTCACATTTCCCAAAACATTAAGGTAATCTTTGTACAAGGTATGTTTAGAAAGATTCAAATGCAACAAACCTTTCCGTGTCGCTATAACAAAATTACACCAATTATGTACACAAAATTTTAACACTCCCCCACCAGAATCTGTCATGACACTACACACTAATTCCATTTTAGATGCATTACCGTTTTACTACAAAAGGTACCACACCACTCCTGCTGAAATCAGCCGGCAGAAAACTACATTTAAACAAATAAATGGAGGCAAACGGGAAACAGAGCAAGACAACATCGAGACATCCTACCGTCTGACCGTGCCGAGTGACTAAAAATGGATATTTACAGAGCTGGAACATGTTAATCAGTAGAAATACATCATATGACTATGATAAAAAAAAAACAACAACAACAACAAAACATTAAAGCAAACAGTGATGAATGGGCACTCACTATAGCAGACCTAGAGCAGACCAAGGTGCTGAGGGTACAGTTCCATTTCCTGTTTACACTTCTTAAGATAACCTGCAAACAAGCATCACTATCAGTACTTCATTACTACTGATTTAACTGTTTTAGGAGCACTGACCACACGGTAAAGCACGATCGCGCTGGCCAAAAAAAGCATTCACAGTGAAATATGCATGTACGTATTTATGAATATATATGTGAGTGACTATGATAAAGACCTACATCAGACATAGATCCTGTTAGCAGAACTGCCTGCTTCTTAACTGTCTGTTTGGACCAAGAGTCAACATCAAAAGCATAAACTTTCATACTTTCTTGCAGAATTTTACTAAAAGTTAACATGTTAACTTATGTGTAAAAGACCCTGTGGTCAATTCATGCATATTGAGTATTAGGATTATATCTGGATAAGTTTAAGCCACCTAAACATGCAAGTGTGAACACACCCAGGATTTTTTTAAAAACAGATACGAATCCATTCACTCAGACCACTTGAAGGGGTGATATGAGATTCATATGAGCATTTGATCCACATTATGGCAGTGTAAACACATCAGTCTCTCCAAGTAGACACCAGTTATAACTGCCTAAACCATCCCACACTGCAGTCTGATTAACCAGAGACATGTTTGACTACCATGTATAAATGAATGTAGATTAAATCACATTAGAATCCAATCCAGATACTGGTTACATGAAGTGACCAGGTGTAAACAGGTACTCATAGGTGTATTTAACCTAAAATCAAGTTTCAACATTACAAACAAATCAAGGCTATGAAGCTAGTATAAAAAAAAAAAAACTAAGAACAAAAATCATGGATCTTGTTTACACCTGGTGACATGTTCCACATATATCTGGATTTTATCTTGATTGGATTTTAAAACACATGCACTTACACTTGGTAGGTGGTTGGTGTGGTGCAGTGGATAACACCACTACCTGCCAGTAAGACACCACATCACATCATGTGGAAGACTGGGGTTCAATTCCAGTTCTGGGTGACTAAATGCTTTGCTACACCAAAAAGAGTCCTTGGGCTAGACTCCTAACACTATATTGATCCTCCTCTGAAATAGGAATGACCTTGTACGTAATGCCTTAATTGTAGTTTTAAATGGGAGTTAAATGTGTTTCTGAAATATGGCTTCTGTTTTGCACAGCAACCAGTTGTTTATCATGAATATGGGGAGGAGTTTTCGCTGTCTGTTGCAATTTGGAGATATTGATGTGTTTACACTGCTATAATACCTGTGTAATACCAAATGTGTCTCAGATCACCTGCTAAAGTGACGTGACAGATGGAGCTTGGGTGCGTTTGCACTTGTATTTTTATGTGGCTTGGCCATATCCAGATACAAACAGGCTCCTTTGATACCGTTTTAGCTTCCCCTGGTAAACATAATTTAATTGAGCAGCATTGCTTTTGTGGATTCCATGAAATGACGAATGATTTCTTTTCTTTTGCTTTACCGTTTGAGGGACAGCTTTGCATTACATTTGTGAACAGTCCCAATTCAGCTTTAGGCTTCATTACTTCAGTTTCAGTCCTGACGAACTCAATCAAACCATAAGATCGAGCCTCAAAAGTTATCTGAAGTCAGTACAACTCCCCTGTGGAAGATTGGATATTTGTGTTACATGCAAAGGAAAAGAGCTGCAAGTCTTGCCTCATTATATTTCTATTATTCGACTTTAAACGCTACAAGAAAATGCTGCACACACATTTACAACACACCTCTCCTTTCTGCAAACTCCACTGAACTATGACTCTCGGTCCAGGAGTTAATCATCTAGAAACTGAACCACTGCTACTCTAGAAATAACAGGGCTTTCCATTTTACTGCAACTAACTGTAGGGGCCAAATTAGTACACATACCAATTACACAGCCAAAACAGTAACTTTACAGTAATGAAGACTGAAGCCATTTCCACACAAACCTCTTAAGTGCTTTGCACTTTTTAGTTATAGTATTACAACAAGCAAAAAAGTATGTAATAACAGATTAACAAAGAGAAACTGATGACTAAAATGACGTTAAATAAATGAGTAATAAAAAAGCATGCTAAAAAGGAGGTATTGAGCTTAAAATGATGAATAGCACATTGTACATGAAAAAGTCACAATCACAATAGTAAAATCAGCCATGCCGTCCTTTGTTCTCTCACATTCAGTCACACAGTGTCCTTTTTCTCCCATCTTTTACAGTCATTCTGTCCTCTTTTACTGTCCTCTTCCGTTCTCCTATGCCTCATTTCTTCCCCACACATCACTCTCTTTTTCCAGTGTCCTCTCACAAAAGAAGCTTGCCATTGCGGTGGATTTTCAGAATCTTTCCCAGTCTCTGTTTAGCTGTGGCAAGACCTTTCTTTGGACGCTTCCCTATAAGAAGAGATAAAAAAAAACAACAACGGGTTACAGCTGATAGAGACAGGCACTTTTGTTTACCACTAAATTAAATAGGATGTTAATATGTTAACACGTGTTGGCCACCATATATAGTGGTTTAACAATGCATGCTCATTTCAGAGACAATAATAAGGCAACTTAAGACGTTTAATCATAGACACTATTCCAACTGATTTCCTTTAATAATTGATCTGTACTTGTTTGACAAAACAGAGCAAAACAAAAAAAGTCTTGAATTCAAAATTACTACTAACTAGGGCTGCATTAACTAATTGATGAAATCAACTAAAAACAATTATTCAACTAATTTACTCAGTGTTACTAGAGCCTGCTAGAATGTTTAAACAAGATGTCCAAGTTTTTGTAAATTATCTATTACAATTTTTAGTAAGTTATCTACATTCAGAGAGAAGGAAAATCAACCCCAAGCATTTTTAAAGCATATTTAAAGCATTAAAGCACAGCCAAGTGTACATTTACATGACATATACTGTTGTTGATAAATAAAAATAATTAAATGAATGTAAATCTCATGTTAATTCTTGTCAACACTAATATTTTTAATAATGGTAGGTTGTGTGTTCCTTATACAGTTCTCTGTATCTGGTCAGTTATATTAAATATATATAAAATTCAATTAATAATTTGTTCATCTGAAAATCAATCGACAGATTAATTGAGCATCAAATTGATTGTTAGTCGCAGCCCTATATATATATTTTAGATCTCTTGTCTAAATCTAGGCTTTGGAAGTGCATTTGTTCTACCTTGTCCTGCACCAGCAGACCCAGGACTTGCCAGCCCAGCAGGTGAGGGTGTAGAAGGGGAGTAATTGCTGCTGTTCTGGGGTGAAAGAGAGGGTCGCCTGGAGGTGAGGAACACCCCTGGGGCCATGGCAGCACTTCCTCTCGGTCCACCTGGGCCAAAGGGTCCGGCTGTGTACTCGTGATCCAGCAGGCTGGCGGAGTAGGCCTCCACTCTCCTCTCCTCTGCAATACAGTCCACTGAAGGTTCAGGAGGCAGTGAGGGGGACAGCGGGCTGGAGTCTGCCGGTAGTTGAAGTTGTGATGCAGCTGCTGCTTGGGCCTTCTCTTGAGGGACCTTCTTTTTTGTGTATTTTCTCTTGGTTGTGGTCTTCTGTTGTTCCTAATATTAAAAGGAAGAAAGTAAAACACTCCAAGGTTTGCTTAAAAGACTCTTTCCTCATTGCACAAGTAAAAAGCTGTTCCTGCTTTAAAGCAGGGTGCTTACCTGCTGTGCCAGTTTGGCAGCGGCAGCAGCGAGCCCAGTCTCTACTGAGGCCACTCTGACACCTTCCCTGACTGGTCGCTCCTGCTTAGGCAGGGTTGGGGTTACACGAGCTGGGGGAAAAAAAAAGAGTTACAGAGACTCTTATCACTTACAGATGAGTATTAGTGGCTGTGAAACCATTGTGATGAAATCATTGCTAAAATAAAATAGTGTTAAAGAGCAGTTACCTTTTGGGCTCCATGGTGTATCATCCCAGTTCCTCTTCCTCTTCATCTTGGCCTTCATGGAATGGTCCTCCTCATCTGACTCCAACGAAGGGTACACTACATACACAAATATCCAAGAATGTGACCAAAGAGTGAATGAAAGAGTCAAAGATCTTATAAGGACAATCACAGTGTTGCACAGTGCTAAAGAACAATTTTCAATGCTGTATGACAATGACATAATATCTGAACCCACCATACTCAGAGTCTTTAAAACAGGTGCCCAGCGTCTCCTGCTCATCAGGGCTCTCCTCTTCACTCAGGTGTTTGGCAGGCCTTTTGATGGGCCGTTTTCCAGGCCTCTGAATGGGAGCTTTCTTCTCACCCTTCTTCTGAGCACCGCTCACCCATGCAGCTCTCCTGCCCTTTTCATTGATGACTCTCATCCCCATTCCTCCTCCAGACATAGAGAGAGGAGAGGAAGAGGAAGAAGACGAAGATGACGAGGAGGAGGAAGAGGAGGAGGATGACGAAGAAGGGGGATTAGCCATGGACAGCATGCCTTGGATGGCATCACGGGTGCTGGGAGAGGCTGGAGCTTCCTCGCTATGTGATAAAAACATCGAGAAATTAACTCTTAATACTAAAATACTATTTACCATATACAGCACTTTACTTGTGTCTCAAGACCACATTTAGACCTGGTCAATTTATGCATCTTGAATATCATGATTATACATGGATGGTCAAATCATAAGCATAAAAATGCATGTAAATACACTAATGATTTATTTAAAACAGATACAAATCCAATCACTTCAGGAGATGATCGGAGATAGAGTTTGGGATCTTTGCAGGAGCTGATATGTCCCACCACTTTTCTCAGACTCTGTCGGGTCTGGGTCCAAAAACGGTCTGTGGCATAGTCCTACATTTTTTCTGCTTTTAAAAATTGTATATAAAGCTACTGTGTGATAATCAGAACATAGCAAAGTAAAAAAAAAAAAATAAATAAAAAAATCACACTATGACCATAAAAAAGGTTATAGTCACGCAACACTGGCCTGCACAGTGTGCACACGACAGCTCCTCCACTTAAATTTTTAATTTAAAGCTTTTAATGTCGCTCAATAGCAGAAATCAAGAAATACATGCAACTTAAATACGTGCCGCAAGTGAGTATAAACAGACAGTATTAAGAAGTATTTACACTGGAACTGCAGTGCTGTGTGTGTCAGTTTTCTTAAATAAAAGGCAATGCTTTTTCATTAACATCATTCTGAAAAGATTTTGTTTAGTAGACAAATTTTAAAGTAAAAAAGCTTAATTTTACTAAAAACATCAAGTTTTTTTTTGCCTCAATCTAAGCTCTAATTGGAAATGCATTTGAGCTACAGCATAGAAATGTAAATACATCCATCTCTCCAAGATGCAGTCAACAACCAAAACCCTACCATTACAACCAAAACATCAATCATAATTGCGGTGCACTGAGCAAATCTGCATATTGCACACAGTAATCCAATTTCTGTTTTACTAATGAGAGATATATCTTATTACCAAATGTAAACGCATATGGATAAAACCTCATTAGTATACAATTCCGATATTGTGACCAGGTGTACACAGGGCCTAAAACACTGGAGTCAGACAAAAAGACATAGTAAGTTTTATACCTGAGTGCCGGGTCCAGGCCAGCCACCTGTTTGCTGGCTTTGAGTAAGTCCAGAATTCCTCCTGCTCCCCCCTTCACCCCTTGAACAGTGAGCATCTCTTCATCTGTGGTGTAGTCCTCCTGAGGGACAGTAAAATAGGTCATATACATCAAGTATAGTACTCACATTACATACAAATACTATGTTAAAAAGTCTGAACAGGTTTACCTCAATATCAAAGTCCACCTCCCCTGGCTCTCTGACTCTGTGTGGGTCAGTGCATGGTTTTGCCCGAGGCAGTTTCCTAGGAAGGCCTGTTGCAGAACAGTACCAGATTATATCTCCATTTACATGTTTTATATAATCTACAGGAAAGGGAGAAGAAAAAAAACGGACAGCATCCTACCAGCCAGCTTCTTTTTGCTGGGTACAGCTGGCCTCCGCCGTGGAGGAGGGCTTTCATCAATCTGAAGCTCATCATCTGAATCGAAGTCTGAAAGAGCTGAGCTGCTTGTTAGAGGCTGAAACTGAGCAGTGCGTCCAGCTCCATTAGCATTGCTGGAGCGCCCCGCCTTCTTCCTGAGAAGATAACAAGCACAAGAGAGTTACAGCACAGAGTCTCATCAAAAGAAATGTAAATCACTCTACCAGAGCTGAAAGACAGAGGACTCATACCCTTGTATTTTGCCATTGGTCAGGACCAGCTTGAGCTTGCTTTTATTTATTTTCCCTTCAAAGCCATCTAGACAGGCACCAGGCAGGTCAATCTTTTGTAATAAATAACAAAACCAAGAACAACATTTAGGACATCACATTATTCAGAATTACTGCTGATTACTTTGTGCAAAAAAACACAGAATAAACTAAAAGAACTTGTAAAGAACACTGTTCCTTAAGCACAAACTATATGAGCAAACTAAATTATAATACAACTCACTTTGTTCTTGTTCTTGGTTTTATTTCCTGGCTGGAACTTCTTGAGGGTGTGTTTAGTATGAATCTCAAGCATATCCAGCTCCCCAGCTTCGGTCTTCATCTCCTTAACTTTCTGTCCCTTTTTCTTGGGCCCAGGAGGGCCTACACCCCCTCCTCCAGCCGCCTCCTTTGGTTTCGGGCCCCTCTTTTTACCTGGGGGTCTGCCGGAGTTGAGAGGAGTAGTTAATGGGGCTTTGGGGTGAGGAGAAGGGAGGCCTTGTGAGCCACCGAAAGGAGCCCCACTTCTGCCGATATTCTGCTGGAAGATATCCTGACAGGAGACAAACATGCAAATAAGTGAGTAAATGCCAGATTTGCATTTTTACCTCAGACACAGTAGGTGCTGATTTTTCAAACAGAAATTACACCTAGTCTTGATATAAATTACAATTTTAAAGGGGTTTTGGCATTAAAAGCCCTGTTTACCCAGTAGAGAGGGTTCTGAGTTTGGGAAACGGGCCACAGATGGTCATTAATACTTATAAACAAATAAAAAAAAGAGCGCAATTCACCTCCACAAGCCGTATCTCTTTAGCCAGATCCTTCACCAGCTGCTGTGTCTTTATTGTCTCTGGGATCTCATCCTCATGTTCAGCCAAGGACTGAAAAGCAAAACAATTATGTAGTTTAAATGCACAAATATATAATGTCACACTGAAAATTACTGAAAACTGTCACCCCCAAATTGATATTTAGTTTAGATTATTATTTTTTTTTATAGTTCTGTTTAGATTACCTCTTTGCGTGTCCAACTTCGGAAGGCATTGTTAAGAGCCTTGGCTCCATTAACCAGGTAAGAAGCAGGATGCCGACGATTTTCCCTCAGACCTACAACATACACAATAACACTTAGCTAATGCAATTTACTTATTTTTGTTGTAACACTCTATACGTAAATCACACATAACAATTTAACAATGAAAAAGTGTACAGTTTATTCTGAAATAATATTAAAGAAGAAAGAGATGTGAATTTTTACCTCTGAATGTGTCAAGAATGTGCTTGCCAACATACCAGCATACTGTCTCAAAGTTAGGAAACTTAAACAGATCTGCTGTGCTGAGTCTCTTCTCTATTTCATAAGCCCTGTCAAAGACAAAAGAACGGAAGGCAAAAAATGTTAAAACAAAAAAATGAAAAATAACAAACACTAAATACATTAATTATTATACTGTTAACATTTAGAGAAGAAACATCTTACCTAAGCTGCATGTCAATATTGAGGCTGTGAAGAAAATTTCCACCAAAAGCCAGGCAGTCAACAGGAGTGAGAACTGCATGGATCCAACCTGCCAGAGGACAAAAGTCCAACAATTAAAACAGTATAATTAATATAATCATCATTCCCAAGACCCAACAAATACACAAATGTAAACACTAGAACACTACTGCATTTAACAGTCTTTTGTTGGAATTCAAACATGTTTAGATCTGCATAACCAACTGTAAGTCTGGATAAACTACAAAAGATTGTATTTACAGTTAACCGAGCATTATCTATACACAAAGAATCTTATCAGCCAAAAACAATCAAATGAATTACCAAAAAGGTAAAGCGCATATAACTAATCTGATAGTAAAAGCCAACAACTAATTTAACAATAGAAAGCTCAACGGCAAAAATCATTGTAATGATTAATAAATGACGAGCAATGACTCTGCAGGGAAATCTGCATACCTGTAGGGATAAACAGAGTGTTTCCTTGCTTGACTGAACACTTATAGCACATGTCCACTTGGTCCCCAAAGAAAAGCTCATTCTGATTGGAGGAGGAGCTCCAGCGCTCAAACAGAGACAGGTTCGCAGGTGTTGGACGAATAAGGTAGAAGATCTTTTCGCCCTAAAACAGAAAATGCAATGTCAATTAGTTTTTTTAAATCCAATATTTTTTGATACTTAAGAATGAGCAAGAGCTCCATTTACTTTGTTGTAATTAAATGAAAGTGTCTCACCCGCAACACATGGTACCACACAGAGGTTCCCCCAAAATCAATGTGGAAGTCTGTGTAGCTGTCCTTCACCCCCATTAGGCAGTACTTCTGTACGTTTGGCCGTTCAAACACAGACTCCTCGGGCCAGAGGTTTTCCACCCAAGACAATTTCCTCACAATCTTTGGTGTCTCTACCAGGTTAGACAACCTACAGCCATACAGAGAGAATACAGAGCATGCTGGGTTATGGGATGACACAGTTTGAAAACAAGCACGTTCAACTTCATATAACATATGTAAACAAATATTATTATTATTACATTTATTTATAAGTTATAAGGTTTATAAGGTAAAAATATGCCAATTCGCACTCTTTTAGAATAATAATAATATTAATATTAATAATAATAAAAATAATGCACTTTATTTAGTATATAAAATGCACCCGTTTTACCTTGTATCTGAAAACTCCAGGCTTATCACATTGAGCACTCTGTCTCGATTGGGGCTGTTATAGTATGTAGCGAAATCCCCAAGTTTCATTTTTAGGTCTGCCTGACGGACCACATCAATCACATCAATTTCCTTTTCAGCTCCTATAAGACAAAGCATTTTATGAGCATATTATGGAATGTCTACTTTTTGACAGCATTCTTTAACAAAAGAACAAATAAAGATCACTCATATTTACAATTACATTAAATAACGATGAGAAACGTTTTAAAAATAAAGACACGTATAATAATAACGTCTTTCACACTGTACTTGATAAGGGGCAACAGTACTGCTAAAAGTCCTGGACAGTTTTTTGGAAAGTAAGCAAGGATGTTTACCGATATAGTGCTCAACATCTGACACAGAGAAGGATGAAGGGGGCAGGCTCATGCCCAGGCCATCCCGCCTCAAAACCAAAACCGGGACACTGAAGGAGCGCTCCTCTAGAAAGTCAACTGTGAGCTGGGCTCCTGTTGGCTTCAGCAGGACTTCATCAGCACTAAAATGATCAGACATGCAGAATGAGCGGAATAAGTCTTTATTTTTATGGGTTTCCATAAATCTACTGTATCTAAATGACAAAAATTACCTTGGAAAGGTCCGACTGCGTAACTCTCGAACAAACTGGGCGCTCCCAGTCTTTACAGGCCGCCCTGACTCTCGTGTACTGGCTGCAGTATCAGCCTGCTTAGAGCTCCCGCGTCGTTTACGCACTGCGTAAAGAGAAACAACATATACAGTTACATAACAGAAAAAAATACTTCCTTAGATAGATGATTGTGAGACTATATACTGAGGACAAACCTAAGAACAATGAAAACATAGTAGTAAAACTTTTCATCTTTTATCTTGCTATACTCTAGGGAAGTTGAATATTTAAAAGTCCCTTTATATCAGTATCGATCACTATAAAACAGTAAGTAAACAACTCAAAGATACTTACTGACAGAGGGTCCATGTGTGACCTGACAGTTCGGGCAGTGATACAGGTCAATATCTGCTGCCTTGTCTTCTTCCACTCCAACACAACTTTAACAAATCATAAATACTGTGAGACACTTCAAACAGAGTTTGCTAAATCCAGTACACAGTAATGGAAAATGAGATGTATTTAAACTGTATTAATTAAAAAATTCTACGTACCTTCCATGAAACCAGTCCTGACAAACATCACACTCAATCATGAACCTTGTGACATCGTAAGGGAGACGGCACAAGCAGTACACTGGAACAGACGCCATTGTGGATTTGTGGGCAGACTGTTTCAGAGGGGGAAGATGGTAAGTCCCAACCTTTGATTTCCTTTTAGGACCCAGTGTCTACGGTGGTCCAGCTCACTGATTAGCAGTAAAACTTACGTCAGATTTAATCCGACAGTCACAGTCACTGCAATATGTTTGACAGTGAAAGATGATGGCAGGTACGACTGCACAAAGCAAGGCTTCCTTCACCTCTACAGTCAAACGCAAACTCTGAAGCAAGCAGGGGCCATGATTTGACACCTGTTGAGAGAGTGATGGAACAAGTCAGTAAGGAATTATATATCTCTGTAGAGTTAAAAACATAGCACAAGCACACTTTATTTAATTTTATTAATTAATCACACTTCTAACAGCTTCTAGGATTCTCCCTTTCAATAAGGCGGCTCTATAATTTAAGATTTTTTTTTTAGCAGAAACGCTTTCTCATATTTTGTATTAAATACGTGTACTCAAATAATTTTTTTGTGCGCTTCAAGCTCAATTTATGTATGGCTTTAATTATTTAGCAGGTTAATGAGAGCACATCTCAAGCTACTTACTCATTTACAGAGTGATGCAACGATGATGTGTTTATGAGAGCAATTGGAGCAATGAAAGCAATTAACCCAGACTCATTTCTGAATATTGATACCAATTACAAAACTGAATATGAATGAGCAGATTATGTTTTTTTTAGTAGACACATGATGGTAAATATTTTCAAGCTAAAATCATGATGTATTGAACAAAACATTCCTAACTATTATTGACATTTTGTCTGAGAAATCAAATCAGAACTAGTTATATGGAAAATACAACATGTAACCAATCAAATGTTTGAATGGTTAAATGGCTGGAACAGACATGAAGAAGCAAATTTTAAAACACTTTTAATTTCATACACTGTTCTGTGATGCTCTCAGGATGTTCAGTACATGTCACTTAGGGACTTCATAAATTTAAATAACTGCAAAAGCTCTTTTGGGTTAATTAACGATTTATAAACTTTTTGTAAATGAGAAAATCAATTAATAAATAAGGAGAAACTTTTGTGCAAGCACAATTCATGTATGGCTTTAATTATATATTCATCTTACGATTCAAAAATCTATTGAACTCAAGTATTTAAAAGAATAAGCTCTTAAAATAAATCATGTGTCATCACATTATTCTGCAAGTTAATGACAGCTGTCCATCACATCTCCAGCTACTTACTCATTTAGATAGTGATCCAACTATGGAAATGGTCATTAGAGCAATTAATAAACTATTTATAAACCCTTCGTAAATTAGACTTTTTTTAACAAGTTACAAACCAACAAACAAATAAATAAACAAATAAAAAAGAGACCTTTTGAGCAATTTGTCCTAAGCTTCAATAATCTGTTGTATTTCAGAATTAAAAAAAAAAGAATAATCTCAAAACATTGTTTTAGGTACAGCCAATGTGTTGTCGCATTATTTTGGAAGCGCTTATGAGAAAAAAAATAAGAAAATATTTATAAATCCTTTGTAATGAAGACTAATTTTAGCGAGGTGCCAACCAATAAATAAATAAATAAATAAATAAATAAATAAATAAGAAACTATTTGAGCAATTTGTCTTAAGGTCCAATAATCAGTTGTATTTAGGTACAAAAAAAAGAATCATTCAAAAATTTAGTTTTAAGTAACTTACTATCAGTGCTCTTTAATTAATTAATAAAAGATTTATGAAATTTGTAAATTATATAAATAAATTATTAAATAAGGGGAGACGTTTATTTATTGATTTATTTCAATAATGTGTTGTATTCAAATTAATAAGCTCTTAAAACAAACCGTGTGTTGTCACATTATTTTGCAGGTTAATGACAGCTGTCCATCACATCTCCCAGCTACTTACTCATTTAAGCTAGCTAGCCAGAGTGATCCAACTATGAAGGCGCTTATGAGAGCAATTAAGTTGTAGTTACTGTAACTAATAGCTAAGAAAACGCATTAATAAAGAGGGAACAAGTTGATATTCTAGTTAGCTTAGCACAAACACTCCTTCATAATGGAAATACGTCTCTTTGCTAGCCAGCTAGCTAACACTTCTAGCTAGCTAGGATGTTCAATGTTAATTGTACATATTTATCTATAACATTTTATTATCAGAAATGCTGCTATTGTTGTAAAAAGGAGAAAACTCTAGTCTGTGGCATTTACGTATTATATAGCTAAGCTGCTTATAATACACTTAGCGTTAGCTTAGCTTAGCTAGTTAGCAAACATGCTAACGAGTTTACAGCGCTACGCACTAACGTTAGCCGATCTATTTATCCGCTAACTTTAAGTTTAACGCAAAGTTAGCCGTACAGCTGCTATTTTCCAGCCTTCAGACTAGCTAATTTCTGATTAAACGCTGTTCACGGGATAGACATCGACGCGCCGCGCTCAGTCAGCGCCATTGCCCGCTTCTAACCAATACAAACAAAAGACTTCTCACCGAGCTCAGAGTGCCGCCTCTCGAACGAGGCCCAGGAGAGTCATACCGGTCGGAGTCCCAGGGAAAGTCCGAGGTTTCGTGAGGCCTACTTCAGAAACACTAAGCTGCTCTCCAGCTCTGGTGTTTGCATTGTTTCTGCAGTTTTTGATCACTCAGAAACACGCCTCAGTGGGAAATGCACGCAAAAACACCACACAGATCCTCTCAGAAGAAGCAAAAATCAACAACTCTGCTCAATTCCAGACATAAACACAGGCGGCGGAGGCTGTCCATGTCAACAATCCCGAGCAGCGACCACTGTCTGCAGCAGGAGGAACAGGATCCGCTCAGCTACATTTCGGATTAACGGGCCCGGGCTCACCGCTAGCCCTCTCTCCAAACACTGCACACACTCCTACAGCTCCCTAATGTTATCTCCAGCAAAACATCTGATAAACACATATTATATTAAATGTTTGAGACCAGAATTATGTTCCAGTGATGAAATAAAATGCTGTTTCTGTCTGTAATGCATTTAAAAACAAGATTAAGTCAATACATTCATAAAAGTAATGAAAATATGAGTTAATTTAAAAAAATGCTTTGTTTTTACATTGTTAATTCTATCCTATATAACTTTTTATTATAACTCATTTTATTTCACAAATCTCTATGCAGTAAAGCTAAATACATGATAAGAAAAAAATATTTATATTGCCTCATTAGCTGTGATGCTGCCATGTTTTACTTTTAGTGTGCAGAATTAAAATTTTCCAGTGCAATAAGTGGGGCTAATATGCTGTTTAATTTTCCGATAAATGTCTATTCTCATGGTCGACAGGTCCTGATCTGCGTTAAGTGCAAGAATAAATAAAGCACATGATGTTAATTTCAATGGACACAGGGTCTGAAAGGGTTAAAGACATCTGATAAACACAGCTTATATCAAAGTTGCCAGATCTAAAGACTGATAGTGACCTGGGGGAATAGTGGAGTAAGTGGAATAGTGGAATAAGATGGAACTGATAAACTTCAATTTCTTTTTTTTTTTTGTATTTCTATAATTACTTTCTAATTTTATCCCATTTTATCCCGAATTTGGAAAGTCAATTACCCAACCCACTCATTATAACCAGACATGGATAGTAAAGAAGTAATACTTTAATACTGTACTTGAGCACTAAAATACTGTATCTATTTATTGGAGTATTATTTTTACTTCACTACTGTACTTAATTTCAAAAATCCTATATCTGTATCTACTGGAGTATTATTATTACTGCACTTAACTATACTGACTTTTCAACTTTACAGTCTTTTGGCATCTTGCCAGGCTGACAGCAATTGTTATTAAGATAAATTAAAATAAGACTATACTATAAATAGGAATAAAATAGATAAGAAGTTAAATACACATAATACACTGCCTGACCAAAACAAAAGTTGCCGCAAAAAAAAAAAAAAAAAGGTCACACTCTAATATTTTTGGGCCGCCCTTATGTTCGATTCACTGTGGCATTGTTTCAGTAAGCTTCTGCAATGTCACAAGATTTATTTTAATCCTGTGTTGCATTAATTTTTCACCAAGATCTTGCAGCAGCATTGATGATGGTAGAGTCTGACCACTGCACACAGTCTTCTCCATCCAGCACATCCCAAAGATTCTCAATGAGGTTAAGGTCTGGACTCTGTGGTGAACTCTCTCAATCCATGTGTGAAAATGGTGATCTCATTCTCCCTGAATCACTCTTTCATAATTCCTGCCCCATGAATCCTGGTATTGTTATCTTGGAATATGGTCATGCCATCAGAGAAGAAAAAAATCCATTGATGGAATAACCTGGTCTATATTCAGTATATTCAGGTAGTCAGCTGACCTCATTCTTTCAGCACATACTGTTGCTGAACCTAGACCTGCAGACCAACTGTAGCATCAACCCCACATCATTTATTTTTTTTGGCCAGGCAGTGTATAAAAGGAGAGTAGGGAGGTATAAATAAGAATGAAATACATAACAAGATTAATACACATAATATAAAATGTGAGTAATATTTAAAAACAAATGTTTGGTATAAAAATGCTAATAAAATAAAAATGCAGTTTTTCTAACCTTTACTTCAATTTTTATTTAATGGTAGACATATTGAATCTGTCATATGTAATGTTTTGTCTGTTCAACTGCATTACTGCAACAAATTCCCAAAAACTTGGGAAGGGGTTAACAAAAAGCTGGAAAAGTAAGCTGTGCTACTAAAAACAGGAGCAATAGGTATAAAATGTCTCAGAAGTAAAAATGGGACAATGTTCAATAAATTGTGTGCAAATTATACTGCAGATAGTGGGATAAGTTTGAGTAATTTTGGGGTCAAGGAAAGTGTCCTGAAATTGCTCCATTATGATAGTAAAATGGTAATAACACAATAACAAAAACATTGTAATAAAGAAGTACTTTTAGCATTTTTGATCTTGCAAGTTTTTTATTCAGGAATAATTAGAAAAAGAGTAGAAAAAGAAGATAAGATAACAATATAGTGCTTTGCTTCCCAAGCACTTTAATGCATCATGAGCATTGTAATTATCATGCTATGACAACTATTTTAATAGTTTTATTACTATGGCATAACATTGTTATTGCCATTGTGTTACTCTTGTTATACACTTGTGTTACTGTAACGTTATTACTATTGTGTTATAGCAATTTTATTACAATAGTGCTATAAAATGAAGGTATATAATGGATACTGTGTGTGCATTACTGTACATCACTGCAAATATGTGATTTTACCTCTATAAGATTAATGATCCATCCATCCATGTAAAATATGTGCAGAAGATTTGCTGCATGGTCCTCTTTTGTCTGGTAGGGGGCGCTGTTATCTAAGTCATGCAAAACATTCAGAGCACTCAATCTAAAAATATAGATTTCAATAGCTGCATGGCAATAAATCACACAGGCATGCTGAGAATGTCATATTTTATTCACACAGAGTTCAGTGATTCTGTCCTGAAGTGTCATGGATTGTGGTTTAGCTGAAGTGTAATATTTTATCATTAACTTTGCAAAACCTTCAGTTTCAGCAACTCTTACAAACTACAACTGTTGTTGGTAGTACATCATTATACCACAGAAAACAGACAAATGCAGATAACAGTAGCTAACCTCCTTCACAGCGAATTAGAGTGTGAATTTTTCTCTGTGAGTCACTGCGCTGTGAAAGAAGCAGAATTAGAAATCTAACACATGCTGCTTAATGGCACTACTAATGGCTGCATGACAAGCCATTACATGAACAATTAAACTTGTACATGTTGCTTAGAATTGTAGACAACACCCTTCGTTAGCCAGATATTTGCACTATAGATTTGGTCCATGTATGGTAATTTATAAGCATTACTTATAAGCATATTTATTTTCAGTATAGTATTTTTGCATCTTTGAAAGGCTGTGTATGCATTGATTTTTAATTTATTTGCTTGCAAGTTACACTAAGAATTTATTCAAGGCAATAAAATTGAAGCTCTATCCTAATTATTTACCAGAAAATAATATCTGCTATTAGTATTTGTATGTTTTCTGTATTTTACTGTTTATTGCAATGTGTTAGATACCTTAAAATATGCTAGTTCTCAATGCCCTAGTTTTATACAGATCTGGAAAAACATAAGAGACCACTTCAGTTTCTCTGATGTTGCTATTTATAGGTATAAGAGCTTTTAGACCTCAAATAATACAAAGACAAGTTCATATTCATCAAGTTTTAAGTTTAGAAATTAATATTTGATGGAATAACCCTTGTTTTTTTACATCTTGGCATGTTCTCCTCCACCAGTCTTATGCACTGCTTTTGGGTAAATTTATGTCACTCCTGGTGCAAAAATTGAGAATTATGTGTAAAGTTCCAACATCAAGTTATGAGCTTAAGGTCAATTTAATTTTGACTTTTCATTGCTACGTGTCTTTATAAAATGTAATGTTTGTAACTAACTGAACTGGTTTGACATTAGAGCCAGGTGTCTTTAAGATGTTAAATTAATATCTGGTGCCTGTGGGGAAGGCTTTTAAAAGATATGTCTGATTACTTGATTAATCATCAAAGTAACTGGTAGATTTCTTGATTCTTTCTACGCTTCATCTGCATTAGAAATTGTATGTAAATTTATGTATAGATTAATCTGTTTCACTGTGAAACAAAAACAGAAACAGCATTAAAGGCATCTAAGTGTTTGTCAGTTTCAGCCTCTCTGTTTGTCCTCCTTACATATTTTTGTCATAATATAATCATTTTAAATAAACGGCTGTCCACGCAACACTCACTGCTACTAGAGGCTGAATCAAACTACTTTAGTTTTTTTTTTACCATTTACATGTTTTGTTCGGGATGCTGCTAAACGCGTCAAATAACAATACAAGACAGCATACATAACAACTGCGTAATGCTGCGTAAGCCAGTTCATATAGCTCTGTATCTCTCAGCTTGTCCAGAAAGGCATGTGTAAAGCACGTCTTTTTGTGGTGTCGTCTGTAAAGAGGGGATTCCACTTCCAGACTGTAGGGGGAGCCCAGTCGCAAGAATAACCATTTCTGACATAAAGCTGCTTTAAAAACTTTAAAACCCAAATTTTAGCTGACTCCAGCTCAGTACTCCAGCCTCCGCGCCGGCGGCCGAGGGCCGGCTATGGGGGTGGGCTGGCTGGCCTTCAGCAGTCTGCGGCTCCATCACGGATTGATGAATTGATTGCGGTGCTGCTGCCAGTGTGTCTGTGCCCTGGGCGAGGGCGCCCCGGTTACGAGAGGGAATCCCAGCAATGGCACCCGCTGTGGTGCCGCAATTGTGCACGGCCTGCAGGGGGCCTCGGGGGCTGGCAGCCCCGGGAGCAGCCCTGACCCACATACTGCTGTCACACCCCTGGAGACACACACTGTGAGGGCAGGCAGGGAGGTGTGCGAGTGAGTGTGTGTGTGTTAAAGTGTGTGTGTGTGTGTGTGTGAGTGTATGTGTGGGTGGGATAAGCCAGGGAAAAGTGGGGGTGAGGTGGTGGGCACCTTATTGAGAGGATTTTCACAACTCCCACTGCTTGAATTTTCCAAGTTAGTGATTAATGTTGACAGAGGGCAGTTAGAGGCGTTTATAAAAAAAACAGAGACGCTGCATGAGCTGCGGAAGGCTCAGGTATTGAGCTCCTAACAACAATGAGCTTCTTCTGTATCCGTAGCGCCAAACTCTGAGAAAAGATTTATAACACCCTGTGGTATTGAGTAATGTTACCAGCATAATGACACACGTTCTATAATTACGTACCAAGCCACAAAAAGGCTGCAGTATATGGCAACACAGCCCCACTTCCCACAATGTCTAAACCGAAACCCGGAAATAACCAAATACATAATGAACCCGGCGTGCTATCAACTGCAACACTCAACAGTTTTCCGCAGAATCACACTCTTGCTCTTTCATCTTGGTCGTACAGAGTTTATTTGGGCAGTTTTGATCAATAAAGGACTGTGTATACTCATACAGGCAGATACATTGTAGTAATGGAAGTCAAGCATCAACATGGTAGTAGATTGATAGAAGTTAGTTTGGACAAGTGGTTTGTTTGCTGATCACAAATCAGCAATGATTCAATAAATTCACTTCACTTTTCATTCTAAACACTTTTTTCATTCTTTTTTCACTTTTGTCATTTTTTTCATTCTAAACTCAAAAATTGAAAACAGAACATAAAGAGTTGTGAGAGTTAGACTGTCGGCTTAGTTATTGATCGTTTTTGTACTTTAACCTACTTTACATAAAAATGAACTGCTGCTTGAACACACTGAACCCTAGGTTTATTACTAATGCACAAAAACACACCAGAATAAATTATTTGCTTTTACGTTTTAGGTCACATTTTTTTTCTGTATTAGGGTTTGTGAAATGGATGTTTTATTGTGGCAGTTATGTATATATATATATATATATATATATATATATATATATATATATATATATATATATATATAACAGCAGACTGTATCAGCTAAGGTAATGGTAACAAGGCTATATATCTGATTGAAGGCAAATCAGATTTGCTTATCAAATCAGATCTCCGCACTGTAATTTTTAACCCATCTGAAAGGTTGCTGTGATAACAATGTAGGTGTCTGTCAACTTTGGAGCTTTTATTTGATGCCTACACTTCTGTTACTCAATATTTTATATGGTCATTTTTTGTCACATTGCGAGTGATGCAATACACACATTTCAAACCACTTAGAAATGTGGATTCACATCAAAAATCTATCTATCTGGACACAATCTAGATGTGGGTTGGCAGGCTGAGTGCGGCCAAAAAGAGAAAACAACATGTGATGCATTCCCATTGAGATCTTTACAAATCATGTTACTGCTTGAACCAACAGATCCTTAGCACAGGAAGCATCAGCACAAACTAGAGGCAGGTAAATCTGAGAGTATGTAATCATTATCATGATAAATGTTATCATTTTATCATTTTTTTAAGCATATCATAGATTAGATTGCCAGTACTTAAAGAACACTGATCAACAGTGATAATCAGCTGTGTTTAATTTGATGTAGAGCAACTGATTTTTTATTAGTCTGGCATTAACAGTGCATTTCATCTGTGGGCCAAAATATCATGACATACAACCGGTGTGGTATAATAATAATAATAATAATGTTGCCATATCACCCACCTCTAGCACATAGCATAAATAATATGGGCAAAGCTTCTACAAAAATAACAATAAATACAAAATATATGCTTTTAAAGAAGGAAAATATTGTAACTGACATACAACAATTAATACACTTTTCATTTTAAATGTTAAAATAGTAAAAACTCATATTCACAGGCACCAATACACACTCACATAGATGCAATTCTCATTTGAATATAGTTTGAAATGTGAATTGTAAGTCTGCAAAATATACCGTTTGTTCAGTACTGATACTGATATGCCTAGTAAAAATCATATTAATTCATCAATCACAAATATGTTTACTATAGGTTGTGATCAGCTTTTCCAATCACAATTCCAGATCAGTGCTTATATGACTGTTAGCTAAATAATAATAATTCAATTCAATTTAAGCATGTGAGATTGTTCATTCAATTTACTAGTGTATTTTTCGTAATATACTGCAAAGCATATTATCTCTTATTGTCCATATCGTGCAGCCATAATGAATAAAGTGTCTTAAGCCTGGGATTAGTTCCACAAGGGGATAAAGTAATTATTACCACCACAGTTGATCAGTGATTTTTCTACCATAACCAGATGCCCAAATTAACCTCAAGTTATATTAACTAAAAGTATGGAGACTTAGATCATGCAAGTCTGTGGTAAACCTCAGTCAAATTTCCGAAGACAAGCCAAATGACTTTTTAGAGGCGCAATGCTTCTGAAACCTTTTTTTGTTATTGTACTTAACTATTTTCCTATTATCTACAGTATTTCCTAGGATTTCCATTTTGCTTGACTTTTTACTTTAATTCAACTACTACTTTTAATACTATCTATTAATAATGGCTTCAGTACCTTTGGCAAATCATTTTGTAGTGTATTGCCCAAAGTCTATTTGTCTCTCCTCCTGTTTTGCTCATGTAGATGCTATTTTTCCAACAAATGTCATTTTTACTAATTATAAGTGCGTTATAAGATTATTTGGTTTTCATCACATGTTTTTAGGGTTGATGGCAGTGAGTTAATTTAAGTGATATCTTCCATCTCACCGTCATTTCTTCCAAGATTTCCTGTCATAAATTAGATAATTGTATTTTTCTTTTAGATTTTCTGAAGAAATCTCCCCATGTAACACTTATCCTGTCTGAAACGGGCTTAAGAATTCATCTCTGAGACACTATAAGGATGTTAACCCTAAGAACCACAAATGTGTGAAACACCTACATATCAATCAGTCACACAGCTACAGAGAGCTACTCCTACCCCACTATTAAGGCCTACATACAGCATCTAACACAACATGCGACAAATACAGGGAGATCGCAGCGCACACGACGAGCCACTACAGACAGGCATCATGCAAGAGCAGCAAATTAGTTTCACTGAGGTGTAATAATGCAGCTGTCTAGTCATAGAATCGGCAGGACCACACCAGGCATGTTCTTCAGGTAGTGCACCACAACACCTATGACTATGCAACCACCATAAACAGTGCATGACGTATTCTGTCAAGGCAATGTGCACGTGCAAAAACGAGAGAGCAGCGATCACGTCATCTGTCTGTTCACAAACGGAGGACTTACTGAGGCCTGCTCAAAGACCTGGGCTATATATACAAGCAGCATAGAGTACTACTACCACTCTCTACAAGTTTCACCACTGACTTAAATGCTAATAAAACACAGTGTGTTACTGTAAAATCTCCACAGCATTACTCTAGCAAAAACATATAAAATCCAAACACACAAATTGGAACACACTAGAGTCTAGCATTCCTCCTCGAGTCAGAGAACGCCTCCTAAATTCCCCAATAATCAGAACCAAATCTCAAGAATCGATTAAGAACATTTCGCTCTGTTAATTTCCCACACTTAAAACCTTTCCGAGGTCCAAGTCACTAAGAACCACGTTTTGAGCCACTGGGGCAGTGTGTTAAGACTGTTTAAATGACCTGCATTTAACACTAATGACTATATGCCACAGTAATAATAAAAGTTAGGGCATTTAGTTCACCCACTATCAGTGTTTTAAACATTTACAGGGTGAGTATACGAAGTTCATATGAGACGTTCAGATTTTGCTGACTGAATCACGTCAACTCACACGAGAGCCAAGCACCTTTCTTTACTAACAGAACGTAAAACTAAGTCATGGTGATGTGCTACCTATCTTCTGTCATAACTGTCGAAGTATATGTACTAAAACCGGAGAGTGAATTAAAGTGACATTTTTACAAAGTGAGAAAGCACTGAGAAGAGGAGTACCGGCTGCACAGTAAAACTCTGAGCTGGCCTGGTGTCTCCACTCTCGTCTTGTAAACAGAATAAAAGAAACTCCAACCCTCTGGCGCTCCCTGATGAGCTGCAGCTCAGATGCATTTTTCCTCCAGTCTGCCTCACTTCTTGTTCTTGAGCTGGTTGGCCAGCCAGTCCAGACCCTCGTACAGCCCGTCGCCACTGGTGGCGCAGGTGGCCTGGATGTACCAGTTACGATGGCGGAGCGAGTGAAGGCCCAGCTTGTCCGTGATCTCTGCTGCGTTCATTGCGTTCGGAAGGTCCTACGCAGTAAAATAAAGGTAAGCCTTAAAGTTTCTTATGATAATCTTATGAATAAATAATGTATTATGATGAAAAGAAAAATGTTCAGAATGATAATCTCAAAAACAGCAGTGTTTCTGGTTGCAATCATCTGTGAGCAATATGAAAAATAGCTTGCCTGTGGCAATTCTGACAGCCCACCAAAAATGACTCTCAAAGCATTCTGACTAGTGTGAGATATTTCTTTGTTTCTGCTACAATATCCAACTGTAATCGTACACTACATGGAAACTATATGGATACAATCATGTTCCCAAAACAAATTACACAATAAAAAAACGCCAAATCATGCTATTGAGATATTCTTGAAAGCAGTCTATATGTTTTGTTATTAACCATATTCACTTTTAATTGTTTATATGCATGCACTTTAGTTTTATGCCAGATTTGTTTTAAATATGAGAACATGACTTTATTTTTGATACATTTTTTATTCAATACAAATTCAGAGTCTTGGTAAGTTATTATTTACGAAGAAGACAAACGTTTACAGATTTTGCTTCTACTAAATATTCAAAGCAGCACTAGGTAGGAGTTTCTTGATTTTTTATCTTTTTAAAGAAGTAAAATTACAGCTTGAAACTCACTGCAGCGCTCCATAATAGGTAATAGGAGGAATAGCATTCCTTTCGTGTCTGTGCCAGAGCTCCTCTGAGCTCAAACCAGACTCTGTAAGTTTTCCGAGGCGGCCGCGACCCACGCTCGCGAGAACTGCGACCTGCTTTCCGACCTTTGGTTCTAACAGTTCTACAAGGACTACTGGTTCATTCTTTACAAACTAACATACAGACACACTGGCAGAAGCTGGAAAGAGACCGAATATGTCTGTGAAAGCCAGAAAACGAAAAAAAAGAGAAACTAATCTGCCTGAAACATTTATTACACTCTATAACTGTAGGGGGAGCCCACGAGCACAAAATCCCAATCCTACCTAGTGGAGCTTTAAAACTGTTATACTTATACAAAATAAATCACATTCACATTTATTTTGTTGCAGTAGTAAATTCTTAAAATTAATTTTTAAAAATCAATGTTTTGGAATGTCGCAAAATATTTTAAAATATTGTGATATTTTTTTAGGGCATATGATCTATGCATATCAGTCCTACTGGACACTATAAAAGTATTGGGACACCTCACGTCCTCATTTAATGTTTCATTTAAAATCAAAGGTATTTAAAGAAAAAACGTTTTTTTACTCATACCTTTCAGCAACAAGAACATTAGTGAGGTCATGTTTGATGATCACCACCCCACCTTATCCCCAACTCCCCAACTCATCATTCCAAAAGTATTGGATGTACCATCATCAGTTCTGAGAACACAGTTCCACTGACCCACTACTCAATGCTGAGGAACTTCATACCCCTTTAGCCTATTATTAATTAAGGGTTTTAATTAAGGGGATTAAGGGTTTAAATGTTCAGAGTGGCTGTTTTGTGTGATCAGTGATGGTGAAGAGATCTCTTACCTGTTTGTTGGCGAAGACCAGCAGCACGGCGTCTCTCAGCTCATCTTCTGCTAGCATCCTCATCAGCTCTTCTCTGGCCTCATTCACTCTCTCTCGGTCGTTACTGTCCACTACAAATATAAGACCTGACCAAACACAAAAATCTCAGAAATCACACAGCAGAGTAAGGAGTGGGAATTGAGCTAATGTGATAAGCGGGCTAAGCGCTGCCACTATGATCGGGAGATCGATGGTTCGAATCCCAGTCATGCAGCTTGCCATCAGCAGCCAGAGCACTGAGAGAGCACAATTGGCCTTGCTCTTTCTGGGTGGGTAGATGGTGCTCTTTCCTCTCATCACTCTTAGGGTGATGTCGATCAGCACAAGGCGTCTGTGAGCTGATGTGTCGGAAACGAGTCACTGCGCTTTCCTCCAAATGCACTGTGATGCTACTCAGCAATGCTGCATTAGCAACATTTGGAAAAGCTATGGTGGCTGACTTCACATGTGTCGGAGGAGGCATGTGCTAGTCTTCACCCTCCTTGTGTTGAGGCATCACTAGTGATGGAGGATGTACAGCTGACTAAGAGCTGAATGGGTGGGACAATAGTCCTAGCTAAATTTGGGGAGAGGGGGGAAATGGAAGAAATTTTTTAAATAATTCTTTAAAAAATATGGAAATTTGTAAAATAACCCATTTTACATTTAAGTCTAGTTGGAACGTCTTCCTAAGTAATACAGGTTAAAAATGTTAATAGTAATCATGATTACTGTGTGAAGATGCTACTCTGAAGGGAATCCTTAATGACGAATTTAGGTGTCACAGTGACAGTGTTAATATTCACACACCGTATGTATGTAACATTTATATCATGATATTCTTGAGAACAATCGCAATATATAATATAGTGACATGATAAAAAAAACCCGGGCTCCAGACTAACATCATTCCATCATCCAGGGTTGATAAAGATAAAGATAAAAGATAAAAGCTCATTTGGGATGAGAGTGGGTTTCTATTTTGTCCCTTGTGCTATTTTTTCTATCCATGATGATGACAGGACAGTGTTAGTCAGGAGCCCTGAAACCTTATTTATTGGGAATTATCAGCACTAAAAAAACAAAGCATGCTATACACTTGTAAAAAAAAATTATAACTGTGTATTTAAGTAACATTTAAAACAATAAATAGAAAACAAATGCACTCCCTGGTGGTATTTGGAGTCAGTTAAATTCACTGGATTGTTTTGTTTGAGAGGGTGAAATAAAGTCGTCAAGCTGCTTCTTTCTACCTCATAATTTACTCAAGATTGTATTCTCTTGAGTGTCATCTCTCCACAAACCAAACCATTTCCACACAGATTCATGTAAAGTCTTTTTTTGGAATTAAATCACACACAGATGGTAGATTCTGTAGCAGGCCTCACAATAAGATACGGTCTGTGTTTATATCTTCTATAAAATATTTTTGAATATATCAGTATTACGATAACTAACTTACCCTGTGTGTTCTGGAAGTAGTGTCGCCATAAAGGCCTGATCTTGTCCTGACCACCCACGTCCCACACTGTGAAACTGATGTTCTTGTACTCCACGGTCTCCACGTTAAACCCTGGAAATTACAAACAAGTTTCACTGTTTCAGATAACAAGATTTAAAACAACTTGATTTATTACTGAGAGCTTTTTCTACTGAATCATCTAATTATGAGATACAGTTATGAAATGGAAGTAATTAATAGCAGAGCATATTTCTGAGAAACGGTACCGATGGTGGGAATCGTTGTTACTATCTCTCCCAGCTTCAGTTTATACAGGATTGTGGTCTTCCCAGCTGCGTCCAGGCCGACCATCAAAATCCGCATTTCCTTTTTTCCTATAAGACTCTTTAGGAGGTTGCCAAATATGTTCCCCATGGTAGCAGGCTGGTCTTTCTGTCAAAGAGAGTCAAACAGGAGGTCAAATAGGGAGAAGGTTTTGTTTTAATGACATGTTTAAATGATAAATGCTTATCTGCACAGTGATATCCGTAGACATTTAATAAGATATTTCTATTATCCATAGATACACATACTGACATACAGTACTCTACATGTAAATCAGCAGAGCCTGATACTATTTTGCCTTTGGCAAATGAAATCCTTCTGGTTATTTGGATAATAATACATGCATCCGCCTTCAGGTAATAATGCTAATGGTAGATCTCTCGTTCCAAACTCTCAATGCATCACTGAAATCCTACTGTATCAGTTGAACAGAGCATAATCATAATACATATTCAGTGAATGACCCTTTTAGCCTGAGCTGAGCTTAATTACCACAATCCTTAAGCTGCTGTGGACCTTCATGCAACAATGCCCTCAGGAAAACATTATTTTAACCACAGGGATTTCAAAAATCAGCAAATCATGAAAACTGCCTGATCATTCTCGCAATTTACAATGTAAGTCATTTCCCATTCTGAAAGGGTTCCAAACCCTGAAGCAACTAAAATGATCCGATACATTTTACTGCACATAGTGTTCATAATTCTGAACTGTGGCTATGGCACGTCGGAATCAGGAAATGCGGAAGAACTCATATTTGCTGGACATTTTATCCACCAAACAGAGAAAATCACAGCTTATGAAGCGCCAATGATCCTCATCACGGCTGTCACTGCTATCAAATCCCCCTCTTACTTCCAGTTACACAGATTTAATGGCAGTGTGAAGAGCAGCCATCCACCAGCACGGCCGTGAGTGTGAGCAGAGAATGCATCAGCCCGTCTATTTACCTCCATTAACACTCCGCTGCACTCTCACTGCATCTAAGAGCAAACTAATAAAACCCACTTTACACTCTACATGAAGCTGACGCAATGCAACAGAAATAAACACGGAGAAACTTGCTAAAGGTAGGCAGGGACATGGAGTGTGCTTTGGGCATTTATCTTTGGAAGTGACCAATGTTACTTGCTTAAGCATAAATCTCCAAACAGTGAACGTTAAATATCGTTGTTGTCCAAGGAAAAAACAAGTACCGGTATATTGATTTTTAGTATAGTTCATCATTTGAACACACAAACTTTCCCTTATATTGTGTCAAATTGTCCAACAAAAATTATCCTAAAATAACCTGAAATAAACTATTTTTACATTGACTTCCATTGAAGGTTAAGAAGGTTTTTCTCTCTCCTGTAAAGTTGCTGTTTTGGAGATACATGTTTTCCATTGGAAAAATATGATGTACACTATAGTGGCTTCCAAACCGATTTTATTATTATTAGTCTACACCGTAGTCTACATAGTCTACAGTTAGATGTTACATGTTCATGCATCCACACAGCTTGTTTAGACGTCATAAAGAAAGTACTGGCAATAGAATTGGACTCCTTGGAGTAGATAAAAAATGAACCTATTGGCATAGGCTACAGTGGTATAAAGCCCCTCAGCACTGAGCTGTGTAGGAATTAGGCCTATCCTAGGCCTGAACCATTACATTTTTTTGTGGATTATAAATTGTTCTACATATTATTGTGATAAACAATGTATAAATTATTATTTTGTCATTTCATTTTAAGGATAATAAAAAAGCTTAATTTATCCTTTTTAAAGATAACATTTTAATAAACTAAATAAATACTTTTTTATTCACCTACTGCAGTCCACATTGTGTCACAGTTATTAAAGCATTGGTCATTGCATAACTGGCTAAAATAGTGTTCACTGTTATTACACTGGTAATATAATTATATTGTAATAACTATTTTTGTTCAGACCACATATGAGGATGATTTAATGCCACTGATTCAAGAATGATGCTGCTCCATTCAGTTCTTCTGAGATGAGTTAAGGGGTTGAGGATGAAGATCTTGACCTTACTAAAGCTCTTGTCACGTAAAGCAATCAAACATTACCAGCAATGCTCTTAAATCTAACAAAAATCTAATAAATTCTAATAAAAATTTCCCTAGACACCAGAAACACTTTCTTTGTCCATATAGTGCCTGATGAAACAAATTATCTGAAACAAACACCAATATCTGTTAATCATAAAGTAAAACCACAATCAATTTCAAGCCTCAACCTTTCCAAGTAGCTCGACTAAATACCATAGCAACAGCGCCAGCAAGACTACAGCAGTGAGCTCATATGTAATGATTTAGTGCAGCATTATTGTCAGCTCATCCTAACCTTTACAGTAAGAAATGACCACCGATGCAAAACCTCACATGACTCAAAGAAGCGTCACCACGATGACACTGAGTAAAACAATGGCAGACTGCATGCAGAGACAGTTTGTAACTGTCATTAGTTAGTCTGTGTTGAATTATGAGCTGACAAAGCGGAATTACTGTGGTGTTCACTAAAACTGTAGCTAGAGAGGTTAACATGACATACTGTTGATGACAGCTGATGGAAAACGCAGATGTGGAGAGATCATTAAGTGACTGTCTGGACAGGACAGAAGTAAATTGGAAAGGTTTGTGAGATTTGGATTGGATTTTTTTGTTTTAAAATATTATTTAGCTTATTTAGCTTGTATATAAGTCAATAAACTGGCATGCCTAAAGTCATGGAACAGCAGTGTGTAAACTGGCTTGGGAATTTCCACACCTGTATTATGGATGGATTGATGTGGGAATTCTGATATTCCGATATCAGATATTCCATATGCAACAATACGGAATATAGCGAAAGATGTGCAGTGTGCCAAGTCCTGCTGGAAAATGAAATCCGCATCTTCATAAAAGTTGTCAGCAGAGGGAAGCATGAAGTGCTGTAAGATTTTTCTGGAAAATACTGCACTGACTTTAGACTTGATAATAAAACAGAGTAGATCAACACCAGCAGATGACATGTCTCTCCAAACCATCACTGATCATCAGTAAATTTTATTTGTAAATCAAGGGAGCAGAGTCTGAAGAAAGAGTGGAGAGACACAGAGTTCAAGCTGTTTGAGGTCTAGTGTGAAGTTTCCACCAATCAGTGATGGTTTGGAGAGAGATGTCATCTGCTGGTGTTGGTCCACTGTGTTATATCAAGTCTAAAGTCAGTGCAGTGTTTTTTCCGGAAAATCTTCCAGCACTTCATGCTTCCCCACTGCTGACAACTTTTATGGAGATGCGGATTTCATTTTCCAGCAGGACTTGGCACACTGCCCACACTACTAAAAGTACCAATATAGGTCTTATATAATATTCAAATTTTCTGAGATACTAATGTTTGGGTTTTTATTGGCTGTAAGCCAAAATAATCAACAATTAATAAAATAAACACTTAAAATAGATCACCCTGTGTGTAATACAATACATATATAATATATGAATTTTACATTTTTAATTGAATAATATAAAATATGAACTGATGGAATAGAGCTAGAGCTATGAAAGCTTCTGCTTATCCACATATTAGCAAAGATATAACGTTACACAGAATCAGAGCTTTAAACCTCTTCACACACACACACACTTCTCACCTCTCCTCAGACCAGCTCTAACAGTCAGCTGTGGTGGCCTGTCTATCAGCACACCGGCAACCGTTAAAATAACCGTTAACCGTTAAACCCCCCACTTTCTTCTTCACCCCCAGCCTGTTACCGCGCTGTATGAGCTGCAGTATGTCGGTAAATAAGCGCTGCGCTCCGTAAAAACTCGCTTTACGTTGTCATTTCTCACCTTTGCAGCATCCATACTCACCTCACTCACACAGCACCAACCGACAAGTGTCCCCGCGCGAAGTCTCGCGAGAACACCGTTGCCGGTCGACTGGGCTGAATGCGTCGTAGCCTCATAATCTCGCGAGAACTTCCCCTCATCCATGGACCACGATGCTGCGTTTGCAGCAGCATCACCGGTGTGAAGTGCTCAACATGTCACATGCTTGTGCTCTGCTGTGCGCAGAGTAACATTGATGAATCAGAAAAAGAGAAAATGTATATGTAATGGATCATTTTATCTGAATGTTAAAGCAACACAAATTCAAAAATTCATCATTTTACATAATAATGTTACATTATTATCTAGCCTCTTTGGAGTAAGTAAGCTAGGATAGCATTTAGACATGCTCTTTTTCTATTTTATTTACCTTTTAGGTTATCATACATCTCTGGACAAAAATAAGAGATCACTTCAGTTTGTTAATCAGTTTCTCTGATTTTGCTATTTATAGGTTTATGTTTGAGTAAAATGAACAATGTTGTTTTATTCTATAAACTTTGTGCCACTCCTGGCTCCTGGTGCACAAATTCAAACATTTTCCAGAGGTTTTCAGTTTGGTAAAATCAAAGAAACTCATAATTTTTAAGTGGTCGCTTATTTTTTTCAGGCACTGTACATTTCATAATACACTACCTGGCCCAAAAAAAAGGACTCAGCATTGTTGTGCCTGAGTAAAGTTAATACAGATATTGTACTGTTGGTGACAGGCCTACCTTTGCCTTATTAATGTGTATTAAATTGTGAAAAGCTTTGAAAATCTACACATCAGCAAGTGTGCAGTTGTTTCCAGTTCAGTACATTGTGATGACACATTCATTTGAAATTTCTTAAGATATTTATTGCATGGGTAAATTCTATGACATATATTGAAATTTTGTACAAGGTGTATATTCACAGCTCACAGACTTAATCCACTGGTAGCCAAGACAAATCTTTATTCAATTTAAAAATTCCAAGAGGGGGACAGCTTTTGGATATGTGTGTTGCTGCATCTTTAAGCATTTATGTAAAAAAAAAATCAGTAGGTCACTAGCAAAGCACAGAGTATCTGACACATCCAAAGTTATTAAATTATTCAACCGAAGACTCAATTGAATTAATAAATAACCTGCCAGGGGCTGCCAAGACAAGACAAGATTTGGCAGCCGGGAGTGTTGAGTGTGTTGAGGTGTCAGGAGCTGGAGAGAAAGAGCCAAAAAGGCCTCTAAAAGTAGTTTTTTTAGAGGTTTTTTTTAAGTGTAGATGTGCAGTTAAACTTTATTAATTGATGCAATATGCTGAGTCGAGATTCATGCTCTCTACCAAGGTCCAAACCGCCTTTTATATTTCGCTTTTCCAAACAACAACTGTTAAGCGAAACGACAACATTCCATCCGACATTTGGAATTTGAGCATGAGGAGAGCCTGAGCGTGCTCATTCAGTAACATTTTTTATATTTTATTACATCATTTTCCCCAGTTTAGTTTAGTGTTTGTGCTGTAAACCAGTCTGCTTAATGTGACAGTGGCATTTCAGTCAATGAGAATCATCAGTGCTTGCTCAAACATTGCTCTGGTGAAATCATGAGTGTCTTTTTCTGTGTCGCTTTGCATGCCCCACCGTCTGTCAGTGGCTTCGTGATGGATGTGTTTATCAATTCGGTGGTTTTCCGAGAGGAGAGAGGGACCATAGCAGATGTTTGCAGCTGCACACCAGATTACGGGGTGGAGTGGTGAGTGGGGGAGCACGCCGTGATTCTGTGCACTGGGAGTTTTTGAAGGGGGGGTGATGGGTGGGTTATGGCAGCGAGGCTGAGGGGAGGAGGGGGTTATGTACAGTGGTGGTAGGAGAAGCAGGGTGGGGGTGGGAGTTATAATTTAAAGGAACCTTTCCTCTGAAGTGTTTGCCAAAGCGCACCCCAGCAAACACAATCACAAGTCGGGTTGGTTAGGCTTGCAGAACTAATGAGGGCTTGCACGTCGAGGCGAGGCCTTTGATGTTCTGGGTAGCTGGCTCCTTGTTTTTTTCCTCCGCCGTTTTCCTCTCTTTCTCCTTGTCCCACATCAAAAATGGAAAGGGTAGGCTGGACATAGAGCCCAGAAGCAGATGTTTGCAGCTGCTTCGCCCGTGTCCCTCTCCCTTTTGATGTGAGAAGCAGAGTAGGCAAATGTCGGCCTATCTATCCCCCCATCTACCTGTCTGGTGGTCTATCCATCCATCCGTACGTCTGTATACCACTGCTCTGCCTCAGTGGTGGCAAACTGAACGATGTTCTTATCCAGCATCAGACCAGTGCACTCCACCCCCCCCCCCCCACCCACCCACCCCCCCCCCCCCTCAACTCAAATTTTTGGAGAGTCTGGTTGTCATTACTCTAGATGCTGTCAGTGTGTTGCTTGGATGTGTAAGTGGCCGTACTGCATTGATGGGAGGAGAGGCGAGCTCCAAAGCTATTCAGCCTCTCTGTCTCACACATGGGGAGAAACAGCGACAGGAAATTCCCTTTCGCAGCAGCAGCTCCAGGGTGAAATGATAAAGGAATGAAGAAATGCAAACCAGAGATCCAGCGCTTTATCATTCCACACCACTCTCCTTCTCCCCCGTCTCCTTCACTGTTACACTAAATACCGGGGCGAGGCTAGCTCTCAACTCCCAAGTAGTTGGGTTGTTGGATCAGTACACACAGTAGCACAGCACATATCATCAATCTGATTATTTAAATATTGCATAGTAATTTTATTCATTAAAGAGTCAAATTTATGGTTTGTTTATGGTTTTCTGAGGCTCACACTTCTCAAAATCACAAAATCTCATTTAGGCATCAACCTAAATCAAAGTTTCCAGTATATTGTAGTACATTAATTAAGTCAAAATAATATTATATCATGATTATTTACAGTTCTTTTTGACAAAGAATAAAATCTTTAAAAAATATAAGACAGGCACATTTGAGAATATTTTTTTTAATGAATTACTCTATTTAGAAGTTAAATTAGCACTGATGGTCTACAAATGAAATCCAATTTATATGTTTATTATATTTTTTTAGACAGAGATAAAAGATCATCTTTAAGTACCTGTGATTTTTGGGATTAATCTGCAAGGTTTGTACTTAACCTGAGTATTTAAAGTTTATTTTAAAAAGTACAGAACCCCCTACACATAATACTTTTAAGGCAGGGCATTTGCATTTCCCCTGCCAATCAATCAAATTTAAACACATTTTCATTTTTGCTTTTGTTATAAAAGCCAAATCAAAATCTATTGCAGTGCAATATTAAACTGCTTATTACTGCAATAATAAATCTTTATCTTTGTGCTGGGACCTCTCTTCTGTTTTTAGTACCTGTACCACCATATCACACTCTAACCATCTGTTAAAATGCTTAGTTTTTGATTTTCATATTCCTGAGTATGTAGATTAAAAGTAGATTTGTTTTTGTCTTTTATTTAGACTTTTTAAAAGGTCTATGTCTGTGTTCAGACTGCAGGGAAATCAGCTTTGCTTCTCAAATCACATCTGTCGGAATGACTGTTTACACTGTGATAAAGATATTAGATATTAGATCAGATTTCACAAAGCTATCTACAGTACATGGATTCCTGCTGTAAAAATATAGACTGTATTTGACTGTATCTGTCAAATAGATTGTATCTGGATCCATGTATTCACACTGTTGGATTGCTGCATTTCCAACACTTTGGATTTCATATTATTGGTGTATTTATCCCATTGTAGGTCAAAGAGAAGACATTTCTAAAACCGATTTGAGCAGCCAGTGTGTCTAGACTAAGATTAAACTGTACAAATCCAATTGTAATTGCATTTCAAACCACATGCAAATGTGGTTTGGATCAGATTTTTGCAAAAGAAATCTGATTTCTTGTGTTTTTTTTGCTGTTCAGACTATAAACTGAATCTGGATACAATCTAGATATTCCAACAATCTAGAAATCCAGATTTTGGCTGGACACAGCCTACCAAACCTTAATTTACTGAATGTTTCTATTATTTGTGGTGCACAATAGCTGTGAACAATGATGGTATCTGTAATGATGACTTAATTGTGAGAAAGAAATATATTTTTATGTAATAATAAAAAAATATATATAAAATATGTCTAGGATCAGTAATTTTACACACTTTATGTAATTTAGAAGATTGCTTTACTGGCTGCACTTTTAGTCTAGTAATTTTTCATCAGTAACAGATTACATTTCTTCAGTAATCTCCCCGGCACAGTCAACATTAGCCGCGTCTGTGTCGAGTTAGCACACATCAGTCGAGCCTTCTTCAGTGGCAGATGCGCAGACAAGGACAAACTGTCCTCGGCAGCGCGCGGGGTCGTCTCAAACTGGCTGTCAACTTTGTACAGCTGATCCCACTAAGACTGGTATCACTCCTTTCCGCAATTCCATCCTCTCTTGTAAAATCTGTCTCATAGGAAACTGCATCCAGCCTGCCTCTCTTCCAGGCACTTTCCGCAGGGTACTTACATTCATTCCCCAGTTTATCCCTCATCTTACCACTCCAGACACTTGCTTTGTTCTAAAGCCACTGTAAACAGACTAGCAAAGCTTCTGGAAAAAGGGTGTCCTGCAGACTGATTTCATGGACGGTCTGGCACAAACAAATCTCTCGAAAAGAGAATTTCTATAACATTATATTTCATTTGTTTCACTAAACAACATACATTTATACAAATAAAAATGAAAAAAAAAATACATATCTCAGTCTCAGTGTCATGTAAATTGATTATCATTACTTCAATTTACTAAATGTAAAAACAGTTTCATTCAGATTTTAAAAGGTCCATGAGTGAGTCCACGTCATTCCTTCATTGCTGTTTTTTGAACAGTTTTTTTTTAACAGTTTCGTCTTAAAATGCAGTACAGTGGATTCCAAGTGAGATCAAACGTGACTGCTTCGAATCAGATTGGTGAAAGGACTTGAGGGAGGCAGAAGTATTCTCCAGTCTTTCTCCAGTCTTTGTTTTTTTTTCTTTCCTCCGCTGTGGTCCTCGTCTGTACAGGTTCGAAAAGCCAGCGCACTATATTCACATTCACAAACGGTCTGGTTTACATTAACTCCAACCAACGGGCAAAGGCACATCCTCTGTCCTCTGTTTCAGTTTCCCTCCATTCCCTACAAAACGGCCCGGCTTATGGCATCGGTTTTGACATCTAAAAGAGTAGAGAAAAACTCGCAAAAGATTTGCCACGGCTTCATTAAGCGCACATTTTCAAATGTACACACAGAACTGTATGTGGTGGCAGTGCCTTTGCTTTTTCGACAATAATACGTTCCTGCTGTTGCGCCTTGTTATTGTGAAGAACACAGATGGCGTTCGGGGCATTTTCATGGCTGAAGAGTCCAAACAGGGGAAACAAAGACAAATGACATGAGTCACTCCTCTCCTCAATCTCTGACTTGGCATTGGGAGAATAACAACCGCCACACAAAGCAAATGCGTCCCAGATGAGGGGGCCGATTGGAGAAGTGGCTGGGCCGAAGCTGCGGAAGAGTAAGACTGGAAGCCTAACACTCGCACTCTTGGCGTGAGAGGTTCTGGCTAATGTCTCTTGCCCCCTGATTATCCCCTGAAGAGTTTCTGGCCCGAGAAAAGTCTTGGGCCGCTCACTTGCACACGTTGACCCACTCGGTGACCCTGCACTCATCACACAGCACATAGCAGCACCAGTGGAAGCGGCAGTGGCAGCGCTCGCTTCTGGTCTGCTTTAGGATGTTGTGTCCGCGGCCGCAGCACAGCGAGCCACAGCCGTCCATGGCCGGGCTGCTCTTGTTGCAAATGCGGCCCTGAGTCCCCGGTGAGTCCACGGACGGCTCGCGTTCGCAGAAGTCCGGCGATTTCTCAAAGTAAACCAGCTCCCTGGAGAGGCTGCGGCGCCGGGCCCTGGCAGGCTCCGCCCCCTCCTGCCCAGACAGTACCCGCGGGTTAAACACGCCGCTGTTCTTGTTCTGGGAGTTGATGAAGACAGCGGACAGGAACTTCTGCCGCAGCAGGGAGCCCACCAGCCGGAACTCAGGGGAAACGTACCAGCACGTCTTAAACTGGCAGCTGCCGGAGGTGCCGTGGCACTTGCACTTCCGCTTCATGTTGTCAGTCACTATCTGAGTAAAGTAATAGATATAATTAGATATATGTCAGTATTTATAACTGTAACAATCTAATAATTATTGTCCCAGATATAGCTAGACAAGTAAGACAGTGTTGCCAAACTAGATGCTAAGGGTGCTAATGGTTTCCTGGACAGAGATTATGTCTAGTCTTGGACTACACAGCATTTTTTTTTTCAGTTTTTCCACTGAATGGAAAATATACTCTAAGACTAGGCTCAATTCTTGTCTGAGAAACTGATAATAAAAGCCTTTAGTAAAAGTGATTCTAAATCTCCAGTAAAAGTGTTACTAAAAAGCCAAATACAGAGTAAATGTATTATTGTAAAAATGTATTTTAACGATACAAAAGAAATCCTTATCAAGTGCTCGTGTTATGCTCCAAATGATACACATAGGGTCAGTTTCCCATACAGGGATTAGGCATAGTCTTGGAATACACAGAATGTTGAATGGATTTTTTTTTAATTAAAGAAAAAATGAGTGTAAAACTAGCCTTAATCCCTGTAAATAGATCCTGAAATCCATATTAAAATGTATAATGTTACAATGAACTATATATACATTATTAAAGTAATGCATGTGGTGTTACACTCATGAAGTGTTACACTAAAATGTTTTGCACAATGTAATTTTGAAAGTAGCAATGTTACACTACAGTATTACATAAGACATTTTAAACCACAGTGTTACAGTTAAAGTGTCAAAGTTTTCACACAATTTCACAAATGTTACACTAGTGTTGCCCCAAAAGTGCAATGCTATTGATACACTAAAAAAAATATGCATGACATCCAATATCGATATGATTCATATCAGCCTACCTGCCTGCCAACTCTGTTGTTGTGCATCTTCATTCGGGCGTGTATGTCCCGGGAAGATCCTCTGGAGTCCAGCCAGTCTCTGGAGAAGCGGACTCCAAAGCGGGCATCGTGATTACACCCTCCCCACTCCCACGTCTCCTGCAGGGAGGTCACGCCCTCAGGCAGGGGTTTGAGGAGGGTGGCAGGGTGAGCAGAGCGTAGGTAAGCGGGCAGGCCACTGTGGTTTGGGCTGATCTCAGGCATGCGCCCGCCGGCTCCCACAATGCTCACCCCGCTCTTCTGCAGAGTCTGCAGCTGCAGCTGGCCGAGCTTCACTCGGATTTTGTCGTCATCCAAACGACGTTTAGCTTCGCAGCCACAGCCTCGCAGCTTGCCCATGCTGCAGGCGGAGGCCACAGAGTGAGCCACACCAGCAGCCAGCAGAGCCAGGGAGAAGGCACTTTCTCTGAAACCTGTAACAGAGAGGGACAAACACCCGTCTGTTAAACACCTGCTTTTGATCTTTGACTGTTTTGAATGTTATACCAGCTAGGGCTGTGTATTGGCATGAATTGCCGAAACGTTACATATCACAATAGGGGTCAAATTTTATCTATCACAATATACTTCAATGTAAGCAAGGCGATGTATTGCAATTGCTTAAATCAATGTCAAACAAACTAACATATTTAGAAAATCTAAGTAAAAGAAAAGCTTACTTTTTATCCAAATCAGTTAATGAGATTTTACATTTCAGAGCAGTTTCCTAAACAGGGAATTAGCCTAGTCTTAAATACACAGTATTGTGAATGAAGATTTCCCATTGAAAGGACAATTAAGTACAAAACTAGGCTTAACAATTCATCTTGGAGTGTTTTCCTCTCTGTTTGGTTTGGTCCAATGGCAGAGATGGCTTTTTTTCTCAGCTGGTTACCAGGTTAAAATAAGAAACAGTAGAATGCAGATTCACTCAAACCTGCAGATTACAGCAGACATTTTGTTTGAACCAAGGTTCTTAACCCAAATGATCTCCTTAAGAGTTTGCCTGGGACCAGACTGAGACCACCATCTCTTAAACCATGCATCCAACAGAAATTACAGTATTCAAACATGCCCAAACACCTAGTGTGTGAGAAGTATTTGGATATTTGCTCTTTCATAGTTTCTGTCTGAAATAAAGGGTGTTAAAAAGAGTTTATCCTGATTTTATTGGAGTAACTATCTCTGTTGTTCAGGTAAGGCTTCCTACTAGATCTTGGAAAATTGCTCTAAGGATATGATTGAATTTAATGTTCAACTAAATGTTAGTGAGATCAAGATATTGTAGAATCACAAACATACCATCATCAACTCATCTCTTTTGCATGGAGCACCAAAAAGAGAGCACAGTTCCACTGTTCTACAGATAAATACCGGGGATTTATACTCCTTTAGTCCACACGTGGCATTAGTCATGGTGCCAATTGCATCGTTTTTATCATCTTTGGAGATTTATATTCTATTGGCAGTACTTTTATTAAGGGACTAGACAAGCTGTGTTTGTGAATTTGCATATTTTTGTCAGTGTCAGATATGAGCAGGAAGAAGACGAAGAGAGCGGACAAAGAAACAGACAAAGAAACAGAACTGAAACAAAAAGAAACATAGATAACAGATAACATGGAACACGTAACCTGACTGACGTAAGATGTACAACCACGAATGAGAAACACTGGAACAAGGAGAACTATTTATACACACAGAAGGGGACAGGAAACAGGAAACACCTGGGACAGGTAACAAGGGGGTGGAGCTACAAACGAACAGGTGAGCAACAGGGGCGTAGACAAGAGATGAACACAGGGCATGTGCAGAGAAGAGTAAATAAACATAGGGACAGATCAGAGAGAGACAAAAAACGGACGAGTGGCAGTCAGCTGTTGGTGCTCAAAGTTATTTAAATTTAAAGGAGAACTCCGGTGTAAATTGGACTTACATGATAAAAAGTACTTACCTTTGATGAATTGCCCACTTCTGTTCTATCAAAAAACACTCTTTCCATAGTAGCCAGCGCTAGGAGGCAGGCTATGCGGAATCTATGTCAGTCATTATCAGTACAGTGATGGCGGCGCACTGAGCTGAAGCTAGCTTTATAGGACGTAAACAGTGTTTTTTAATTAGCTTCTTGTGCACTTTTTAAGTTATTAATGCCTCGTTTTAAATGTCAGGGCTCTCTGGATTCTAGCAAGGATGTGTGGAGCTACTTTGAACCTGGATAACAGTGGAAAAAGCGGTTTATGCACCGTGTCACCCAGTCTGAAGGGTGTTAAAAACTGTTAAACTGTAAAAATTTCTGGATCTCGGAAAGCTGTGGGTAAATGAAGGCATGCTATTCATCAAAGGTAAGTATTTTTTATCGTGTTTTACTACAGCAAAAGTCCATTTTACACCAGAGTTCTCTTTTAAACTTAGCTGAATGCATTCATTAAAAAGAATATCTACAATTCTTCAGCTATCTTGTGTTGTCACTCACCCCTGTTGAGTATGGCGCTCTGGTGCGGCACTTTGCCATGGTTCTCCAGTGTGGAGCAGTTCCAGCGCTGGTCTCTGAGCTGGTGCTGGCATTCATGAATGGCCACTTGAATGCCCTGCAGGGCTGATGCTGTGACATCGGGGCTGCGCACACATAGCCGCATTTGCCTTTTAGAAAGGCCTGCAAGCTTTAAACACACAGCGTTGGGGGTCAGAACTGGCTCTCCTGCCACCTTTAGACCGAGGATGTCATTACACAACACCCTGGGAGAAAGAGAGAGAAAGAGACAGAGAGAAATAAAGATAGACAGAGAGAGAGAGAGAGAGTTTACTCATCACACTGTAATTGCTAGTGCATGTCACCTGTTATTTATGGGACTGCAAGATTGCATTGGACAAGTGGCAATTTAATAGGAGACTGGTGGAAAAACTAAAGGGACAGTGTGTACCCTCAACCTGGAAGGCCCTGGACTTCAATAAAAACAGCCAATCAGCGTACTGATAGAGGTGTAGCCTGTTGGACTACTGTGATTCTTTACTTGCTGGCACAAACTCCTCCTATTTACACAAACTTCAGATGGTTCACCTCTCCTTTAAAGTCTTCAATAGCTCCCTATAAAATAATGCATTCAGGCTTGTTGCAACAGTACAGGCAAACTAAGCAATAAACTGTATGAGAGGCCATTTAAATTCTGTAATGATCAATGCTTGAAAGAACAACAACACTGTTCTAAGAATCATCCCCAATGGAACCCTCCCTCTACTAGCTGACAGTAGCATATAACCAGACTGGAACATGTTCAGCAGTATCCCTGCACACCAGCTGTTCACTTTAACACTAGAATGGCTAAAGCTACTGATTAATTGACATTAGTTTCACTTTCAAACCATGGAAACAACACACCAAGACCTCAACCTAAATATTTTATATTTGATTATATTGGAAAAAACTTTACAAGTCCTTACTTATCTTAAGCTTATTTAGCTAAACTGAGTTGTATATGTTTTTTATGTGTTTGTAGCTGCACTCTGTCTGAACTCTGAGTGCGTTCTATTTCTTGGTCAAACAACAATATAACATTTCAGTAAAGATGGTGGTTATAGTGTGTTTATAGCATTTGCTTTGCATAATGCAAAAATCAAATTTAAGCACAATTTGATGGTTAAATGATGCAAATTGTGTGCCAAACTTTTCTGAATACTAGTGATGACTAGATAATATGTGTTAGAAACATGAAGATGATTTCTGATTTGGGTTTACAGGTTTTTCCTCTCTGAAGGATCAGCCCAGTCCCAAATGCCACACTTGCTTGCGTATAGTCTTCATGTGCATATACCCACTGGCGCCACAAGACTGTGGGCTGTGTCATTTCTCATTATGTCGATCTAAAGTGCCTTTGTTAATCTTTTGTCAAGAACCAACATAAAGCGGACACAGAAGCACCCTGTTACCCACAATTCCTTTTTAACAGCAGCTGTGACCAATCCAAAAATGTTGGCTCTTTCTTTCCGAGCTGTGTATCATGGTAAAGATACATTTTAATAATAATAGAATTTGTTCCACTTCAACATACAGTATCAGTCAAAAGTTTGGACACTCCTTCTCATTAATTGTTTTTATTTTGTTTCCTACATTGCAAATTAATACTAAATTCATCCAGACCAATGCCACACATAAGGAATCATGTAGTAACTTGTTAAACATGTTAAACAAACTAAAATACTCTGTGAATTATTTAGGTGCTCTTATCTGGGGAGCTGTTAACTTGTGGCGTGGTCCTGATGAGAGCCAGAGTGAGAAAATGCCACAATGTGCAAAGCTGTCATCTAAGCAAGAGGTGCTACTTAAACACCTTTTTGTGTACAAAATAACTCCATATGTTTCTTATCATAGTTTGGATGTTTTTAGTATTAACCACTGCATTACAATGTGTCCAAATTTTGGCTGGCACTATACATACATAAACTGGTGCTCTCAGGGAAACGTGCACTATAGGATGTCCCTGTTGCTTACCTGAATTAAGGTTAAAGGCATCATTTAGGGCTTGGGTATAAAAATAAAAGTACTTCCAATGCAACAAAGGAGGAACTTCTGGTTGATGATAAGATGATATAAAAGTTATTTAATGATTGAATTTAGTTCTCTAATACATGCATGGTTCTATTTAGAACCCAAAGTGCTTAATTCACAATATGACTTAAAAAATATTGGGTTTTCAGAAATCTCTTCAATTAAAAATATGACATCATGCCATCTCAGCAGTGTGCTAAACAGACGTCTTCTATAAAGACTTTGACAGAGTGTTCTCTGCTATGATTTTGGACGCCATCATACAATGGCAAAGTGCCCAGAAATGGAGCACTAAATAGTGAATAGGGCCTAGTTTCACTACACCGATTTTCCACTTTAAAATCTAGCATATCTGTACAGTTTAGAGGTGTGAGGTATTTTGCATAAAACTCTTGTTATCACCAAATGGTCTAATTTAATGAAGCCCATATGTCCTATAGCAGTACTGGTAGCACTTTTACACCATTTGGTTCATTTGGTGGGAACAGATCAAATAAGTAGGCTGCTTGATGAAAGAATGGATGGATGATAACAGTTTTGCAAAAGTTGGGTTTTGGTCAACATACAATACAATACAATACACCATATCTCACAGGTAAATGTTCTTGTTAAGCATCAATAGAACATTGGCATTAGACATCCTGACTAGGGGTGCACCACATCAAGTCGAGTCAAGAGTCAAGTGGCTTTTATTTTAAAATTTAAATTTAAAATGCAATGTGCATAGTGAGAAAAAGGTGCAGACATATGTAGTACAGGACATCATATAGTACATGATATAATGTATTAATAATTTCTGACACCATATCCATATTGTGATAACAGCAGTATTATTTATTGATTGTATTTGTATTGTGTTTTGTATTTCTTTTGCTGTTTACTGTAGATTTTTAGGGATTTTTTTTTCTTTGTTTGCAGTTTATACGCCTGCACTAAATATTCTGCGCTATAGTAATGTGGTAAATTTTTGTAGGTTTGCAGCCCTTTTTGTTTCTAGTAAATGTTTAAAATTGTTATACCACACAAAACTTTTGATTTGTTGCAGTAGTATATCCTTGACAGTAATTAAATTCATTTCAGCATTCTTTCAGTCATATCGGTAACAATATGATAATAATATTAAAGAAATATCCTAAAATATTGTGATATTACTTTAGAGCCATATCGCTTGCCCCTAGTCCTAGTGACCATGAATTTTGGTCACCCAACATTACGTCTACACAGATAATAACCTCTACCCATATGTCCTGTTGGAGAACTGGTAGCACTTTTGTTTCGATTTGCCTCATTTGGAGCGAAAAGCTCAAGTAAGTACTAAATGCATGCCTGCACTGCTGTGATATTATCTGAGATATGGTCAAAATAGCTGTTTCTCATTTCAAGCTGTGGAGGAGACAACATGCTGCAGATGTCACAGGAAAGGTAGTGATGTAGTAACTGAGCTTTGAGGCATTAGCTACTCCTTTCATTGCCATTTTTCTGTACCAATAACCATTTTTCACACTACAATACGGTTGGAATCCAACAAATGTGTGCTTTCTCACCATGTTCTTGTTGATACTGTGCTGCATGTTTAACATGTTAGGGTAAATAAGATGCAATTGTTTTATAGAGTGTTTAACCCTTTCAGACCCTGCATCCATTACAATGGACATCATGGATTTTCTTTATTTTATTTTTGAATGTTTTGTTGCACATAACACTATTTGAGAGCTGTTTTTCATCTGAATAGACCACAAACCAGCCAATGAACAAGTTAATTAAACAGTAGCTTGGCCCCGCCCACTGCATTGGAAATAGAGTAGTACTAGATGCATTGAGGCAACTAATTTTCACTTATTTTAATATTTTATGTGATTAAGAACAGATTTTACTCTTTTTTATGTTTAGGGATGATTTATGAAAAAAAAAGACTTCCGAAATAAAAAAAAAATATTTTAGTTTTAATTAGATTTATGTGCTATATAGATTTTATATTAGAATATACGTGTTTTCTTTTTTGTGCATTGCTGACAAAAAACAGCATTCTTACCATTTTTCCCAGTCTGAAAGGGTTAAGGGGGTGGAACTAAAAATACAATTATGATACATTGGTTACTCTATTGTACTTCGCAAAAAGACCATTTTAAAGAACTTCAACTTCTCTTTGGTTTCTAATCATTTAAGTTCACTCAAGGTCTTCAGAGTGAAAACTGCATGAAGAGTATAATTTCATTGTCCAACTTTTTATCAACAGGCTTATTAATAGTTCTGCAGGTAAAAAAAACGTTAGATATGGGATGGGTCCTTGGAAGAACTGTCCTATAAAGACTTATTCTCAGCAGCCTATTGGTCACACAAATGGAACAGTCTAAAGAGGCTGTGTGATGACGTCACCATAAAGGGTCCATCTTTTCTGTTCATGAAGAAAAGTTCTTTGAATGCTCTGATATGATGTCAGAAAGACATTTGGATTGATTTCCAAACCCAACATTGTACAGACATCAAATTTTATTTGCTATCCATCAAAAACTAACATTTTGTTGACAAGTTCAAACTTTAGACGCTGAATTTGAATTTTGGTTATTTAACACAAGGTCTTAAAACAATGAACATATCAACATTTAACAATGTTTGAATTTGTTAGAATTGTTGTGATGTGAACATTACAATGTTTAGCAGACAATGTATTTTGGTCACCATATTACAACCAAATGTCAGAAAGACGTTGGGACTCAAAGTCACATAGACATCAAAAAGCAGTATTGGGTTGACGTCAATCTCCAATGTTGGACAGACGTTGAATTTTGGTAACTTAACACTATGATTTTAACCACCAACAACGTAAAACGTCTGACAACATTAGAATTTTGTGTTATGGGGATGTACATTAATGTTAGCATGTTGCATTAGGTAGATGTTTGTGATGTGTGTACATTGACATTATAAACTTTAGCAGACACCACTAAATGTTAGAAAGATGTTGAGACTGCAACATCGGATAGATATCCCAATGCAATATTTTGCAGTATTTTAAGTAAATTAATTTTGGTCACATAACAACATAAAACTACCTGTATATTCAACCAGATTTCAACATTACATTACATTTATTGATGTTGGTGGTCAGCTGGGTAACATCCACAGATGTTTGAGGAGAATGGAGGAGACACAGAGGAAATTTGTGAGCTTGCCATTTTCCCTGGCACATGCATAACTGGTTCTGATTAGTGTGTGTGTGTGCGCCTGTGTGGGACTGTGTGTGTAATTGGAAATATGGCTTGCGTGTCTGAAACAATGCTCAATGCACAAAAAAATGCATGCATTCTGGTGCAAAGACAAGCCTTTTTAAGCTCTTAGAAGGACTTATTTAGAGCCTAGTGTTCACTGCAGGCCTGCAGACTGTCATTCTCACAGGTCAGGATGGGAAAACCTGTTCTGTCAGCTGTCAATCATCAAAGAAGGCTCGTGACCTCAAACAGGCATTTAAACAGATTAGTCTTTTAATGCGCAGGAAAAATGAAAGGAGTCTCAGCACTCAGCAGAAGTCTGTGTACTCACGTGAGGGCAGGTGACAGAAGTGCTGCTGCTAGAATCAGGACTCGTCCCGGGCGACGTTTGCGCGACGTTTCCATCTCGAAAAGCGTTTTGCGCGACTCGACATTAAAACTGGGTGTTTTTGGATTTTGTGCGCGCGCGCTGGATGAGGACGGACCGAGTGCACGGCGCTCGCGGCTCGGAGGAGAGAGAGGAGTAAGGGGAGCGCTCGGAGGAGGCTGGGGGAGAGGAGGAGGAAGAGGAGGAGGAGGAGGAAGAAGAAGAGGAGGAGGAAGAGGAGGAGGGCCGAACGCAGCAGCCCGGGCGCCTGTATTCAAACCACTATACGCAGAACTTACGCAGAAGGTGCGCGCGTAAAGCAGGTATGGGTCAAAATCAGTATATCAGTTAGCATGCGTTTTAATTACTTGAATTTCATACAAAACACTGAGTAGCAATACATTTTCAAGACGTGCTCAAAATTAACACATTATTACATATATTTAATTAAAAACTTTAAACTTTTAATTAAACTTCAAAGAGCTTTTTGTATATTTTTTACAGTTTTCTGTACAGTTCTCTTCTTTTTTTGCTATCTGGCAATACATAAAAAGAGGTAAATACTCCTTTAAAGAGGTTAAATAACACAATTATCAATACAGTTATACAGTTATCCTCAAATTTTGATAAAGTTTTTTTTTTATAATTTGGCCATTTCAATTACTCAGTGAGCTAACTACCCAACTGGCACACAACCGACCTTTAACGTTGAAATGTGTTTGAATTATGATTGATGTAATGACTACTGTTGTTGTTTCAACGTTGAAACAACATTTACTGTTAAACGGTTGTGCAAACGTTAAAATGTTAAAGCTGAATCAACATAATGTCCTCAACCTTCTGCCTTTTAAATTAGACGTTCAAAAAAAGTTGGATGGAGGGAATAAAAAGGGGTTTATTTCTACTTGCAGTAACTGATTTTTAATTTAACACCATGTTCATATTCAATTTGTTTTAGTGTTTTAACACTCTGTTAACCAAAGGAGTTTCTAATTTTAGCGAGCTATGGTTTATTAAAGGTTGAAGGTACAACCTTGAAACAACGTTGCCATATTAACGTTGATTCACTTTTCAAAATCAGTCCAACGTTGATTCACTGATACCATCAATGTTAATTCAACGTTGATTCAAGCCAGCTGGGTATATTCATAAACATATCAAGGTGTTTTAACGTATCCAAGATTTCCTTTCCATCCTCTCATCTTGGGATAACCCCTCCCCTTTACGAAAGTAACCTTATTTTCAAGGGACTGAAGACACTTGAAGACTGCAGACTGCATGTTTAGCAATTAATAATCAGCATTTCTAAATATCACGCTAATTAAAACCATTTTTATGTATATAAAAAAACGAGGCACAATTTACAATTGATGATGTAAATGAACAATTTAAAACGTAAACGTATGCAACTCCAGACAATTCAAAAAGCCGATTTTCGATAAAATTGTCCACCCTGTCATTTTGGGATAACCCGACTTTTAGGAAAGTAATCCTTGATATCAGTGACATCACAACTCCATACTTAGGTGAGGTAAGACTGTCGTGGTTAAATAACACACTGCTTTAAAACATTATAAAAAAAATGAATGTTTCTTGAAAACATCTAACATCAATTTAAAATATCTGCAACTACAGATCAAACGCCAATTTTCGATAAAACTGCCCACCCTGTCTTACAGCTCGCCATATGTCGATGCATGCATGACAGAAAACAACAATTCCAAAGAAAATATATACTGTTAAAGTTGGGAAATAAGATGTATGTGTAAACTGAAGTCTTAAATAAAAATGCTATGAAGTAAAGAAGTATTTTTTATTTATTTTCACTAATGGGTTTAAGTTGAAGTAAAAAGCAGGGGCATATACTGAGTGTGAAGCAGATCTGGAGTGTGTGTTTATTTGTACTGTGGCGGTCCGGGCTGGCTGGTCTCCGCTTTGAGCTGCAGGGAGAAGTGAGGGGCAGGAACAGCAGGCAGGCGAGCGGAGCTGGGGGGCAACGTCACGCGCTCAACAACCAACCCACCCACAGACAGACAGACAGAGAGACAGACAGAGAGCCAGATAGAGAAAGAGGGAGAACTCCCACTGAGAGACCACTTTGAGAATATTAAAGAATTATTATTATTATTATTATTATTATTATTATTATTATTATTATTATTATTATTATTGTAGTTCATGGTAAGTATGGTGTTATTAATGATGATGACAGTCAGGAACCCCCCTAGAAGAAATAAAACTACTTCTAATACAAATAATAATATCGTGATTAGAAACAAATAATACAACACCATAACAATGATTGTTGCTATATTGATTTTTGTTCTTACCGATTATTATTATTATTATTATTATTATTATTATTATTATTATTATTATTATTATTATTATTATAAATAATCGCGTACAGAGCCCTCGAGCCACAAGGGGTCCCAAAAGCATTTCGTTTTGATTTCAGGTGAAAAAAAATCATTTCAAAAATGCATTATGATCTATTGTAAAGAATACAAATTATTGTATTTCTATGCTATATACTGCTTTCAAATAATTTTATTAGATTATACATATTTATCATAATGATATGATATATAAGTATTATTGTATATCTAATTAAAAATAAACGGAACTTAAACATTTGAGAAGGGAAATAGGAATGCGTCATTTTGCTTTGACCTGCTAAATATTCAGAAACGATTCAGCCCTTATTACAGTAATAATAATTATGATAATGATGATGATAACTGTGATGACCCGACAGACGCGTTGTCTCTGTGCAGGTTATAGGCTTCAGTAATCTGATTTTAATTAAACAACTGATTCAGGAATGTTTTTCTTTTTGTATTGTAACTGAGAGGAAGCCACGCGTTCAAGCGATAGTCGATACGATTAATGAATAGCATTTCTTTATTTTTTTGTTACAAAATTTAAAAAAACTATAGACAGTAGTTTTTCATTTATCATTATCATCAATTGTATCATCATCACTGAGTAAACTCCTCCAGCTCTGTGATTAGAACTAAAGTCTGGATGCACTCTGTTCCGTGTTTGGGTCGTGACACAGAATCGGCTTATTTTCTTAATGTGAACGCGGTGTAAAAGTAGTCGGATTCATTTAATAAAATTGAGTTAAAACCCACCCATAACTACTATCAACAAGAGATAGTGACGATTCTTCATTTAATCTCCTCTATTCCGTCTCCTAATCTCTGCCAATGAAAAGTGCATTAGCATTTTGCCGCGGTGTGTAAGTCTAAGTGGCTTAAAAAGTGATTTGAAGTTGATTTGTGTATAAAAAGGCCCTGCCTTTAACCGGATTGCCACTTAATCTGCTCCGCAGCGCCTGAGTGCCTCAGAGCCGCGCGCTAAGCACCTTGGAGAAGTGAGAGCGAGGGAGTGAAAGAGTGAAAGAGTGAAGGGCAGGAGAGCGGCTATCATTAAACACCAACAACAAAAGCACTTCCTTCAGTTAGCCATTTGCTGCAGACCTTCAGAGAAAACGAGGGCTTATAGGCCAATCTCTCTCTCTCTCTCTCTCTCTCTCTCTCTCTCTCACTGTGCAGTGGAAAAGAATGTGGGGAACATCAGAACATCAGTCCATCCTTTGGTAGCACTTTACACTCTCAAAAATAGGAAAGGTGCATCAAATGTGAAAAACACTTCCCATCTGGCATTTCAACGTTGAATCAACGTTGATCAATGAATGTTTTGGTTGAATCAACGTTGGATTTGGTGTTGATTTTGAAAAGTGAATCAACTTTGATATTGCAACATTGTTTCAGCATCATACGTTCAACCTTTAATAAACCATAGCTCACTAAAAAGAGAAAAACCTATGGTTACCAGAGTGTTTACAATAAACTTACAACACTGCAGCAAATCTGAGTATAAAGAAAGATACCCACCACAAAAGCAGTTCCTGCAAATAGAAGTTAAACGCCTTTTCATCCCTCCATCCAACCGTTTTTTGAAATTATATGGTGATGAAATGTAAAATGCTAATTCAAAAGGCAGAAGGTTGTGGACATTATGTTGATTTAACCTTAAAATGAATGTACCTTTTGGTTGGTTAAATGGTACAAATATGTACTTCCTGCTGTTACAGGAAAGACTTTGTACTTCAGAAGGAAACAGACCAGACATTGTAAAGACCAATATTATACCTTTAGGGTACAATTCTGAAAAGTGTACCTTAGAGAACAAGAAAGTACTTATATGTGATGTGAAATGTGATGGGTCACACAGGAGAAACAGAATTAAACGTTGAATGAAACATTAAAAAGTGAATTATTGTACAGAAGTCAGTCTTTGGGTTTTTAATTGTATTTTCCTCTGGGTTTTTAAATGTTCACATTCATAGGACATTTACTTTATGATGAAATATGATAAATATGTTTTAGCAGTGTAGCAGTGATCTTTAGTGTCAAGTTCATTTTTCGTTCATTGTGATTTTATTTTAGCTCAATATTTTTTTAAATAATGTGAATTTGGCAGTTGTTCTTTACATATCATATTATAGAAATGCTTCAAATTGACTTGGAATAAAATCTGTTCACACTTATCTGTAGAAACACAGTTCTACGGGAAACCAAAATGGTTATTCTGTATTTAAGGACCGTTTTGTACAAACTTTATTTTAAACAGTACCCAGTAACCCAGTATACAGTAACTGGATTTCTTTGGTCAGATCAGCTGAAGTAGGTGATGACTTTGTTAGCTCACTACTGAACCCAGCATTTTAAGCCACTGCGGTTTTTGAAGTTAAAACAACACGTCTTTTTTACAGTGTAGAAATGGAGTGGAGTGTGTACTGTACTCTGTGCCACAGCTCTGGCCACATGTGCCTCGAAGAAGGTCTGCAGTCCAGATGTTGGAAGCTATATCTCGACTTAGTTCCCTTCCCTATGTGGTGTCACCCCTTAAACCTCTCATCCAAAGAGTTATTCATCTACTAAAATAACTTCCCTTTCATCCGTGCTCTGGAATCGACCAGAGAGCAGGAGGAAAACGTTCTCCCAGACTCTTCGATTAATGTCTCGAATACAGAACTCTGGAGCTGATAAAGTGAGACTGGTTAGAGCTTTTCTCTCAGATATCCGACACCCTTAAAAAGGTTCTTCATAGGGTTTTTAGTATAGTAATGGTTCTGCACAGAAATATTTTTTACTAATATTTATTTCTAGCCCAAAACTAAATTTTTTTGCTTACATTCTTTAAAAGAGGGTTCTTCAAAAGTTCTTTATTGAAAGCAGTGGGACCATTATAGAAAAACATACAGACCTAAAGATTTTTTTTAATGCTAGTTCTTTGCATGCACTTTATGATGTAAAATGATGATTAAAATATATAGATGTTCTTTATAGCACCAAAAATGGGTCTATTAGGCAAAGAATGCATTTTCAGTTCCATATAGAACCATTACACTTATAGCAGTGGTTCTATACAAAACCATGTAAATTAAGGAACTATTTGAATGTGTTAAAACGTTTAAATAAAATTTTATATTTTATATATCACACAATGTTCTCATGAGTCGTATAACTTTTTAGGACTTCTTTTACTTACACTACTTAAAAACCACTTGAACAACTTGCTAGAGGATACTTTGCAAAACATGTATTTTGCTAGCTTTCATCTGTTTTCTATAATAATAATTATGATGCAAAATGCTAGTTTTCATCTTTTCTCCATAAAAAAATGGTGCAAAAGACGATACCAAAAAATGGTGCAAAATGCTAGTTTACATCTCTTCTCTATGATAAAAAATATGGTGCAAAATGCTAGTTTTCATCTGTTCTCTATGATAAAACATGATGGTGCAAAATACTAGATTTCATCTGTTCTTTATGGCAGAAAATTATGGTGCAAAATGCTAGTTTTCATCTGTTCTCTATGATAGACAATTATGGCGCAAAATACTAGTTTTCATCTGTTCTCTATGGTGGACAATTATGGTGCAAAATGCTATTTTTTTAGAACGTTTAGAACTATTTTGCTGTAAAAACAATTCTTCACATGTTCTTTTATAAAAGAAGCAATGATTCTATACAAAAGCAACAAGAGCAATATTAAACAAACTTAATTCAAAGATTGTTCTGCAGTCTTTTTTTAGGTACAATGAACTCGTTTTGCTTAAGAGCAGAAGAGTAGGTCTTGTGTGATTGTTTTGAGCTTTAAATCTCCTTAGTTTTTTTATTTGTTTGGAAGATGATTTGTTTGTGGGCGTTTGAACTGGAATCATGGGTGGAGGGAATGGAGTGCTGGTGTTAAAGGTTTATAATGATAGCTGAGGGATGCTGGGGCTGATGGACATTAGCTGGGAACTGGAAGACGGAGATCTTTAATTGTGGGAGAGAGAGAGAGAGAGAGAGAGGGAGGGAGAGGGAGAGAGAGAGAGAGGAAAGGAGAGAAAGAGAGGGAGGGAGGAGACGCGGTTAAGGGAGTAAATCCAAACACTCCGGGGTAAAAAAAAAGGCCATTTCAGACTCTTCATATCCTTCAGTTCTAACTGTACTGCAGGGAGACAGTGTGTGTGTGAGCTCTGCTTGCTGGTGCTGGTGTATGAGTAAAGTGTGTGTGTGTGTGTGTTTAATGGGAGTAATGGAAGAGGATGTGGTGGGCTGGTGGAGGAGAGACAGTCCATTGCTCCCTCTCTTCACGCGCCTGATCGGAACCTTTGGATTCAGTCTGGATTTGTCAGAATGATACTCTGAAAAAAAAGAGAGAGAGAGACGCCGCGGCGTGTATGTGTTTTCTCTCCTCTTTCCTTCACCCCTCCTCTCTTTTTCTCTCTCTCTTTCTCTGCTGTTGTCTTTTCTTTCTTCTGTGAGCCCCTATGAGGAGAATTAACCTATCCGTCTTTTCAGAGCTTTACAAAAGGAGGGAGGAAAAAGAGGGAGAGAGAGAGAGAAGGGGAGAGAGAGGGAGATGAGAGCAGCAAATCCCTTTTTTATTCATCTTGTAGCTCAATAAGTGAAGAATGTGTCGCCTATCAGTCACCAAGGGGATGAGGAGCGCGAGCGCCGTGCACAGCAGCATCAGTGAGGCGCAGACGCACGAGAGCGCGAGAGCAGCAGCAGCAGCAGCACTGCCGTCAACTTCAGGCTTCCTCACACACACATAAATAACACACACACACACGCGCATACACACACACACTCGTACACACGCTGCTAACTGGTGCTGTGCATCATCGCTGGAACATGTGGACTGGTGAGTACTATAGGCTACAGCATGCATATATATATTAATATGTATGTATATGTATGTGATTATATAATGTGATTATAACGAGCACGTGCATGCATGTTGTTGTGCATGCAATGCCAGAGCAGGGTCACTTTAGTTTGATTTAGATTCAGATTCAGACTCAGCCTCAGCCTGAATGGCAATTAATTAATACCTGCAGTGTTCAATTAAGTCAACAGCAATATATCAATATTATAAATGCACTCTTAGTGTAGTTTAATAGTTTAATGTAAAATAGTATAGTATAATATAATATAATGTGCTTTACAACGATTTAATTGGGTGTTGAAGTTACACTTATAGTGTTGGAGGTATAGCCTTATATACGTTATATTATAGGGGCTTTGAGGAAGTCAATTTGTGTAGTGTAGTGTATTTTAGTATAATAATATGTGGTTTATGATCCTAGGATGTGGAATTTACACTTAACGTCTTAGATATTATATTATATAACCTTTTATTATCACTTGAGGTTGAGGAGTCTAACTGAAATTTTGGGGCTCTGAGCATGCCATCATATAGTATAGTTTTATATAGTATAGTATAGCATAGTATAATATAGTATAGTATAGTATATATGTGGTTTAGGTTGCAGTCATGGGGTGCTGAATTCACACTTAGCATGTTGGATGTAAAATACTTTATTATCACTTCTATGTAAATGATAGGGGTTCTGAGAAAGGTATAGTATAGTATAATATAGTATAGTATAGTATTATAATTTGTGGTTTAGGAAACAGCCATTGGGTGCTAAATTCACAGATAAATAATATAGGGGCCCTAAGCATGCCATCATATAGTACAGTTTGTTATAGTTTGGTATATTTGGTATAATTTGGTATAGTATAGTATGTGATTTAGAACGCAGCCTTGGCTGTGGGATTCACAGTAAAGTATTGGATGTATAACCTTATATAATCACTTGGGGTTGCGGTTTCTACAGGATTATAGGGATCCTAAACATGCTATTATATAGTATAGTATAGTATAGTATAGTATAGTATAGTAATGCCTGGTTTAGAATGCAGCCCTAGGGTGTTGGATTCACACTTAAAGTGTTAAATGTATAACCTTACATTATCAATGAATGTTTATATAACAATTTTTTGTAAGTGATTTAATACCTACACTGTTTAGTTAACTATTAAATAAGAACATCAACAATAATGCATTACTATCAGATAAGATGTGCGTGTAGCTCTGTGTGTAGTAAATAATAGCATAAAATAGACATATTATTTAGGACACAAACCTAGGCTGTTGGATCAATTATTTAGGTATTTTATACATATAGAATCTTATATTCTATGTGGATTGTATGTTTTTATAGATTATAGATTTTATATTTATTATGCATGTTTAAGCCTCATAGCGTAGTCTATGGGAAAATGTATAATAGAGATAGCTTTGCCAGAATGGCAGTTATTACACCTGCTATGTTGTCAACTACTACCACAAATAGGTTAATAGTCACTTTTAATATTGCACTCACTGCAATACTGTAATATGGAACAGTATAGATAAGTATATTATAGTAATATTGACTTTAGCACAGTGCCTAGGATGTTTTAATGTTAAGTTACTCCTAAATTGTTATATGTTATTACAGCAGATTTGAGACATGTACTGAATGGTAAAGTCAACAATAATAAAGCAGGATGCTATCATGCATGCTACCATGTATAATTCATGAGCCAATTAAATAAAATAAATGAATCTGTGATCAAATAGGCTGTATTCAACGTGTTCAATTAAATAACATTATTATAATACCAAGGATTATTATTATTACTATTATTATTATTATTATTATTATTATTATTATTATTATTATCATTATTATTATTAGTATTATTATTAGTATTATTATTAGTATTATTATTAGTATTAGTATTATTGTTGTTGTTTTTGTTGTCGTTACAGTTGTTTTATTGTGGTAATTATTATTATAAATATTATTATTCAATCGTGGCCTCCTCTTGCAGCTGCCTGGCGCGTGCTCGCGCTGCTGCTAGGACTGAAAGGCGCGTGCGTGCTGCTCGCCTCCGCGCTGTCGGGAGCGAGCGCGGCGAACAGCAGCGGCCGCTGGTGGTGAGTCCAGGCCGGGGTCCCGGGGGTCTACCACACACACACACACGCACACGCACACGTGCCCACACCTGCTGTTGTATTAGTAAGTGGCGTCTCAAAACTAACCAAGGTCACGTGAGGAGGCAGATCCCTCGAATTAATCAATATTAATCAATATTAATACATGCAGTTAGCTCTAAAACGAAAGGGTAAGCAGGGGGTGAAGTACCATTATTGTGAATGACAGTATGTGATTTTTATTTATTATATATATATATATATATATATATATATATATATATATATATATATATATATATATATATATATATATATATATATATGTATATATACAATATGCAAGCCAGTTTAGATTTAGAGCTAGCTGATGGAGAAACAGTTGTGTTGTGACATCTATTGTTTTAGTGCCCACAACGTTGTCATACCTTATGTTTTATCAATACCACTGTCAATAACAACCTCATTACTATAGGTAACACTGCCTCTTTGTCAATAATACAAACTTTAAAATTTACAATTTAAATATTTAGAAATCCCAAAATCATGAGACCTACACTGCTAAAACTAAGACTTAGTCCAGTGTTAAGCTGAGCTAAAGGCTAAAGCTGTTGCCATGTGGGTCAGCCAAACGTGACTCTTCCAGTAGCGGTTTTATCCAGTTTTTTGAAGATGTAGGAAACAGTATACTTTTAGTAATTACAGAGTTATCTTTGTTTCTGTGTCTTTTTCCAGTTATTATGATGAAAGTGTGGATGTGCTGTGTGTAAGTGTGTAACAATATGTTCTAGCACTGCTTTTCTACAGACACAGGCTTTGTAAATTGATTTTTTTTAATCCATTTCCAAAGCTCAGTTTATTTCTGTTGTTATTTACCAGCTAGAAGCTACCCCCTCCTTTTATTTATTTTTTATTTTTTTTTACAAAATGGGAATGATAATCACAGGGCATCTCAAGATACGTTGCCCATAGTGATAAAATCACGATACTGTGATTTTGGGATACTCAATATATCGCAAGACAATTGTCTATTATACTTTACAGCACCTGTGTTACTGAAGAAGATCAACTACTAAATAAGGAGTATAAGGTTTATCTTATTTGATTAGCACCACTACATTGACTAATGAAGCAAATTGAGGGGGCGAGTCTTAGGGAATTTAGAGATCTATATTTCGATAAAACTATCAATATTTGATGCCAGATTTTGATATGATACGATCAAAACTATAAAATATACCGCAATATCGATATATTTTCCCACCCCTAGTAGTTCTAATATATATGATATGTTATATGTTATATATATGATATTGTCATCTAACGGCTAATAGAAAACGGTTTGAGTTTTTGGAAAGTTGTTAAATCTTATAGAAAGAGGCAGTGTGTGTTACTTAATAATGAGGTTGTGACAATGATGTTGATAAATGGTAAGTAGGGCAAACTTCATACTACATTGTATGAGTGCTATAAGAAAGTAGATAACATTGTAACAACTTTGTGTTTCATCATCTTTGGGACTGATGCTTTAAAAAATATATATGTTCAGCTACCTTTTATAACTTTCATGCTTTGTCTTATACATGTGTGAACAGAAGAGAATAAGCAAAAAAAAAAAGCAAATCCACTCAGTTTTACAATAAAACACCCCCACACCACCACCACCACCTCTCTCCCCCTTGGTTTTGACAGTGTGGCTTGAACCCCAGACAACATTTTCCTCGGTCCAATAATGTGGGATAAATTAAATCTGGATTTATTTCATTGGCTTCGTTCAGAGCTGCGTTCTCGTAAGGCGATGTGTGTTCACGATTCTCCAAAATGCGCAAACTCTGCAAACGTCTGCATCATCTGTAACATCTGACTAATCATTTGGAGAGGATTATTAACCCCTTCAGGTCTGAGGATCTATATGTGGTCCCATATTTCAGTTTCATGGTACACTCTACATAATTAAAGGTGCCACAAAGGGTTACTTTAAGAAGAACCACATTTTCCAAGAAGAAAAAACTTTAAAAACATTAAAACATTTTTAAAAGCGATGTGAGAATAAAGAACATTTTAAAGGGGAAATTTGAAGATTCTTCACATCTCAATCGAAAATGGTTGTTTGTAGAACAATTGTTCCCAGCTAACTTTATGTTGTGACAGCATTGTGTCAAACTATTCTAAAATGTAATATGTGCATTATTGTCAGAAAATGGACAATTAAACATGATTTAAGATGTGAAAAGTAAGTCAAAAGGTAGCTTTATGACTAAAAGACTTAATGTTACTTAATAATAAGGTTGTGACAATGTTGTGACCATATTATAAAGTGAATTAAATAAGTAATTAAACGTGAAAACATTTGGACAAACTTTGGACAAAGCTGTAAGACAGACGTAACATTGTAGCAAAGATATACAAACCCTTACACTGAACCCAGAGGGACGCCACAAAATTGCTAAAATTATAATTAACAAAATAATAGCTTTGCCTTAAGTAAATATCAACAAATCTATAGCGGCAGTTTATCAGACAGGGATTAAGCTTAGTCATAGACTATGTTTTTCTTTCAATGGAGAATCTTCATTCAAAATGCTGTGAAGTCCAAAAAAAAGATATAGGAACTCCCTCATAGGGTTCAATGTGTTAAGTGCTTCCAGGCTTTAATTAAACTGTAAGACTGAATCAATCACTCCATGTTGGGCAGTTTATAGTGGAAAAATACAAAAATACATTTTAAATGCATTATTAAATACAGTATTTGTCTTAATAATGGTCCTTCACCACATACACATTAAAGGCGTTGTCAGTCCACATGAGTTTGTTTTAAAAATCGAGCAGTGTAACAAAATGAGACGTTGAAGATGACGTGAAACACAGTCGAAGGCCTTTAATAAGCTACTTCTGTGAATAACCTTCGGTTTCCCTTGATATGACTGATAGGCAGAGTCCAACACTGGCTCATCTCCAGCCACATCTGACTTCATAGACTCTACTCTACATAATTACGGCCTACTGTTAAAACAACATGAGCTCTAACATCAGGGTTAATAAGAAGCTTCCTGCTTTAGGTGAAATTAGGAAACGTTTCTTCTGCTGTTCTTGGTCAGTCTGGTGGTGAACTGTGAGCTGAACATTAGCAACAACAAATCACCTCATTTACACCCTGACATTGCACTGGTTCAGAGTATGCCTGAGTTAATTGAAGGAGTGGAAATGTGAGCAGATGAACAAAAATCTCTTAAAAGTAACTGTAAAAAGACACTTTTTAGAGCGATGATGTACAAGAAACATTTTTGGCTCCTTATCAGACCTTTAAGTTGAGTTACTTTTGCTTATTTTGAGTCTTTTAATAACATATTTTGGTGCTTTTTGGTTTTAAAAGTGTATATAGTATTTAGGATTGAGTATTCGTCAATTCTAGCCAGACAACACCGGTCACTATCATTACCACGCACTACTTTGTATACTGTAGGTGGTAATGCCTTCTATGATGTATTCCCTGAACAAAAGTGACACTGTGGATCGAGGAATGTTAAAGTGGCATTCCGTATTATTTTGTTTCTAAACTGAAAGGAGAGCATTTCTGAGTGGAGAAGTAATACATTATTGTGTTTAATGGTAGCAGTGTGCTGGAACGACCATCTTTGCTAAGCGTAATATATTCATTCTAAAAACTGGGGTGTCGGGTCGCTTTTCGCAGGGGTTCTTCCGGCCACGTCACACGTCTTTACATACTTACGTCACACTTACAGCCTCTAAAAGAGGATCTGGCTCAGTTTTACTGAACACGAGAGGCGGAGGTGGAGCAATGGAGACTTCAGAAGGAGAACTCAGGCCTCAGTAGCTTATTCACCCATAGAAAGTTTATTAACCAAAGAAAGTTTCTGACTGAGCATAACCTGGAATTGGATTCATCCACTCTAAAGGAGACCGCATCACACTCGCCCAGTTTAAAACGATTCTTCTGCACGCTCGGTGCAATTACCCATTTTTATCAGAGAGGACCCTAAATCCCAAAACTTACAGACATCAGTTTTAAATATCTGCACAACTTCAGAAATTGAATTTCACATTCATTTACCCCCACTATCAGGCCTCACTCCAACTCCCATAATTCATATTACCTTGCCATGAGCACTCTGGCCAGTGTTTTATCTTACTAACACAATAACACCTCACAGATTACACCTGCATGGGAGTTTCCAAGTCATTGCCTGAGGTTACTTTAGGTACTTTAGGATGAATTTACATATCGCTATCCCATGACTTTGTGGCATGCCATTGTATTGTATCCTTTACAATCAACATAAAATTCAGTGAGTAAGATAAAGGTCTCAAAAGCTCACCCTCCTCACCGCCCTCTCTTCTCCTCCTCCTCCAGGGGCATAGTGAATGTTGCATCTTCTGCCAACCTCCTCACCAACACCAAAAACGTGCAGTTGGCACTGGACCCCAGCCTGTCTCTGCTGAGCCGCCGCCAGAGGAGGCTGATCCGGCAGAACCCCGGCATTCTGCACGCCATTGCGGCCGGCCTGCACACCGCCATAAAGGAGTGCAAGTGGCAGTTCCGCAACCGCCGCTGGAACTGCCCCACCTCACACACTCCCACCGTCTTCGGCAAGATCGTCAACAGAGGTGAGCTTGCAATGTCCATCTGTCAGCATTTCGCTCTAATAGAAGGGTAACCTCCGCTTAACCCCTTAAACTGTGGGATTATTCAGATATTAGTATTATGCCTTAATATGTTAGTTATATATCATTACTGTAACACAAAAACCTAGCAGTTTTTCACTTTTTCACATATTTTTAAAACTTCATATCATTGCAGTCCAATAAAAAAACACATGTATCCTCAAAACATCAACTTTTCACTATATAACCAAAAGTATCTGCTTGCCTGCACTGTGGATGCAGCTGCTCTGCCATGAGTCTCTCTACACTCTTCTGTTCTTGATCTAATCTGAAGCTACATGAAATTTGGAGGTGTGTAGTGATCCTGCTGTCATGGTCAGAACAGAATAGCAGACAAGCGCAGATACTGATAAAAACAAAGTATGTTTATTATGATAATAAACAGATATAATCAGGGTCGATACAGAAACAGGGGTAATTACCAGTAGACAGAGCAATGCAGACAAAACCATACCATAAACGAGAGACAGTCCAGAGTTCATACACAAGCAATCCAGTATCAGAGATAATCCAAGAGGCGGTGGTGAAAGCACAGTCCAGGTCATACACAAACAATCCAATATCAAAGGCAGAGGCAAAATCGGCGTCGAGAAACAAAAAGCAAGGTCATACACAAAGTAAACTGAGACAAGAGATAAGTAACGCTTTGTACGAGGATAACCTACAATACGCGGCGATGAAGTCTGTTTGGCGTGCACCTTTATAGTGCCAGTAATCAGTATTCGGGGCTTCCTGGTGGAAGCAGGTGAGGTGTCACGTGATCAGGTGAGTGCGTGATGTCAGCGGGTGGTGCATTCTGGGTAGTGTAGTTGTTAACCTGAGACCCTCCGTTAGAGCTGGGTGTGGAAGGGACAGAGGAGCTAACAGCACCAGACGTGACAGTACCTCCCCCCAAGGGAGTCGGAACGGAGCCGGAACGGGGACGACCACGACGACGTCCACCCGACGGGCAGGGAGTACCGGCGGGAGGACCAGGCGTAGCCTCAGAGGTGACGGGCAGGCGGGGGTTGCGAGACTGGGAACCCCTACGCACCGGAGCCGAAGAAGAGAGTGAGCGCTTGGGACGCCCACGGGGTCTAGGAGCAGGCTTACCAGGATGACGGGCATGAAATTCGGCCAGTAGAGCAGGATCCAGCACGTCACCGGCGGCAACCCAGCAACGCTCCTCAGGGCCGTAACCCTCCCAGTCTATGAGGTACTGGAGCACACCGCCACGCCTGCGTGAATCCAACACCTCTCGAACCGCATAGGTAGACGAATCCTCCCCCTCCACTGCCGCGGGCGGCACGTCATCTGGAACACCCTCAGCAAGCGGACCTGGGACAAGAGGCTTGAGCAGAGAAACATGGAACGAGTTATGCACCCTGTACTGAGCAGGCAACTCAATCTTATAAGTCACCTCGTTAACCTGAGACAACACCTTAAATGGGCCAATATACTTAGGCAGCAGTTTCCTACAGGCCCCCTCAAACCTCAAGTCCCGGGTCGACAACCACACCCTGTCTCCGGGTTGGTATTGGGGGGTGGTACCACGGTGTCTGTCGGACTGCTCCTTATATTTCCGTAAGACCTCCGAGATCTGCTGATGCGTCTCCTCCCACACCTGCTCACTCCGCTTCATCCAGTCGTCAACAGCGGGAATCTCAGTGGACGACGCTGTCCACGGAGCTAACGGAGGCTGATAACCCAGAATGCACTGAAAGGGAGTGAGACCAGACGTGGAGTTAGTTAAGGAGTTTTGAGCTATTTCAGCCCAAATCAAATATTGTGACCACTCAGAAGCATGCTTGAAACAGTATAGCCTTAGAAACTTTCCCAACTCCTGGTTAACTCTCTCACACTGACCATTACTAGTGGGGTGAAACCCAGAAGTGAGACTCACGTGTACTCCCAAATGTTCAAAAAATGATTTCCATACCCGAGAAGTAAATTGAGGACCTCTATCTGACAAAATGTCCTCCGGAACCCCATAATGTCTGAAAATGTGTGTGTATATAGCTTGGGCGGTCTGAAGAGCAGTAGGAAGTGCAGGAAAAGGGATAAACTTAACTCCCCTAGAAAATCTGTCTACCACTGTAAGGACAGTTGTGTAACCTTCAGATTCAGGCAAATCAGTAACAAAGTCTACAGCAATATGTGACCATGGTCGTTCAGGCACAGGCAGGGGACATAGCTTACCGGCTGGAAGGGTTTTTGGTGTTTTGCATTGTGCGCAGACTGAACATGAAACTACGAACGTTTGAACGTCAGCTCGCATGGTTTCCCACCAATACCGAGCTGAGATGAGTTGCAATGTACGTGTAACGCCTGGATGACCGGAAGTAAGAGCAGCATGTGCCCAGCCAATAAGTTGATCACGAAATTGTTCAGGTACATAAGTCTTGTGAGGAGGGCAACCCTCCGGAGATTGTGTGTTAATTTGACTCTGCTGAATAAGGTCATCGAGTTCCCATCTAATAGCTGCTACTTTGACAGTGGGTGGCAGAATGTGTTCGGGTTCGGAAGCATGGCATGTGTCGTCTGGGGAACTGAAAACACGAGATAAGGCATCAGCCTTAGTATTACGGTTGCCTGGACGAAACGAGATCGAAAAATTGAATCGGGAGAAAAACAGTGACCAACGAGCTTGACGGGGGTTTAGACGTTTAGCAGTACGGAGATACTCTAGGTTCTTGTGATCGGTAAGTACGGTGAATGGATGTGCAGCACCTTCCAGCCAGTGACGCCACTCCTCTAGAGCTAGTTTTACAGCCAGCAGCTCTCTATCCCCTATCCCATAATTACGCTCCGCTGGTGACATTTTCTTTGAGAAAAAGGCTACAGGATGAAGCTTAGGCGGTGAACCACTGCGTTGGGAGAGAACTGCTCCGATGCCGGTATTAGAAGCATCGACTTCTACAACAAAGGGTAAGTCTGGATTAGGATGTGTCAGGATGGGGGCAGAGACAAAAGCGGCTTTCAATTTCTGAAAAGCTTGGTCAGCTTCAGGGGACCACTTCAGAATTTTGGTGGCATTTTTAGTGAGCGCCGTAAGGGGGGCAGCTATGCTACTAAAGTTACGTATGAAACGTCTGTAAAAGTTTGCGAATCCTAAGAAACGTTGAAGATCTTTGATAGACTGGGGAACGGGCCAGCTAGTTACGGCATCTACTTTAGAGTCATCCATAAGAACTCCCTGGGAGCTGATGACATAGCCGAGAAATGCGACTCTTTGAAGGTGGAACTCGCATTTCTCGGCTTTAGCGTAAAGATTGTTTTCTAACAGTCTCTGGAGAACTGAGCGCACGTGCTGCACGTGGGAATCTAAGTCTGAGGAATAGATCAAAATGTCGTCTATAAAAAGTGTCACATATTTGCCAATCATGTCTCTAAAAACATCGTTCATAAACGACTGAAATACTGCGGGTGCGTTAGCGAGACCATAACTCATGACTAGGTACTCGTAGTGGCCATTAGTAGTGGTGAACGCGGTTTTCCATTCGTCCCCCTCCCTAATGCGGATCAAATTGTAAGCGCTACGCAAATCAAGCTTAGTAAAGTAGGTAGCTGAACGCAGTTGTTCAAGGGCACATGGAATGAGGGGTAATGGGTAAGCGAATTTCTTGGTAATGGCATTCAAACCTCTATAATCAATACATGGTCTCAGTCCCCCGTCCTTTTTCTTTACAAAGAAGAATCCAGAACCGACGGGGGACTTTGACGGCCGAATGAAACCTTGCGCCAAAGCTTCAGTAACATAATCACGCATAGCCTTTTCCTCATCGAGCGTAAGGGGGTAGACTCTAGCTTTGGGTAAGGTGGCACCCTCCACTAGGTCAATAGCACAGTCATAGGGACGATGCGGAGGCAATTTAGTAGCGTTATCTTTGCTAAACACTTCCAAAAAATCTGAATACTCAGCGGGTACAACAACGTGATCAGAAACATCAGGACTTTCTACTGAAGTAGACTGAATGATTAAACTATCCAAAGCTAGACAATGTTCATGACAATGAGCAGACCAAACCGTGATATCCCCATCGCGCCAGGAGACAGTGGGATCGTGGGTCTTCAGCCATGGCATGCCCAGGATAACTGGATGCTCGGTGCAGGGAAGCACGAAAAGCGGTAGTTCCTCAAAATGGAGAGCGCTGGCTTGTAGAGTGATGGGCAGAGTCTGCAGGGTAACCGGCTTGGAGCGGACAGTCTTTCCATCAACAGCATGGATGGCTAATGGACGTAGAAGTTCTCTGGTGGGCACTCCATGCTCCTTAACTAGGTCCTGGCTGATGAAGTTCCCCTCCGACCCGGAATCTACAAGCGCTGGGACAGAGAGCATACCAGTAGGTAACATAATATTTACAGGCAAAGAAAAACATTTAGAGCGAAGTATTGTGTTGTGCTTACGTACCACGTTAGCGCGTGGAGAGCACTCCACGCGCTGTCCCAGGGCTGGAGCTTTCACAGGTCGGGTCAGGAGACCACACTCAGCCTTGAAATGCCCGGCCTCTCCACAATAAAGGCATAGGCGAAGCCGGATTCGACGCTGCCGCTCCTCTGGAGTTAGCCGGGTTTTCTGGATATCCATGGGCTCTGGGGCAGGCAGCGCAGCTTTCTCTGGAGTGGGAGCGCGGGGCAGAGACACAGGAGTGTGTTGAGTGCGAGGACTGGTCTTGGGTCGGCGCGAGAGAAGTTGATCCAACCGGATCGACAGTGAGATGAGCTGATCCAGGGTCAGTGAATCATCTCTGCAGGCTAATTCCCTCTGTACATCTGGGTTAAGTCCGCATCTAAACACGTTGATTAAAGCAGCGTTATTCCACCCACTACCAGCTGCGAGAGTGCGAAACTCCAAAGCGTAGGAAGCCACCGGCTTCTGACCTTGCTTGAGAGCCAGCAAAAGTTCTCCATTAGACTGTCCATAACGCGAATGATCAAAAACTGAGCGGAAAGTAGCCAAAAAGTCAGTGTAACTAGCCCCAGAAAGGTCTTCCCAAATAGCTGTAGCCCACTCGAGTGCCTTACCAGAAAGCCGTGAGATAATAAAACCGATCTTAGCTTTATCGGTTGTAGGCGGTGAATTACTGAAAAACACGGAGCATTGTAAAAGAAAACCGCAGCATTTTTCCGGATCCCCATCAAACAACTCCGGTTTAGAGACAGAAAATCCAGACACAGAAGAGTTAGCGTTAGGCATACTGGGGGCAGCTAACGGGCTAGGGCTAGGCTCAGTTACGCCTCTGAGGTGAGCTAGCAGCTCAGCTAGTTGTTGCTGCTGCGTGGTTTGCTGGCGGGCTAGCTCAGAAACAGCTTGGGTCACACCAGCGAGCGTTTGCTGGTGCTGACCGAGTAGCCTCCCCTGGTTGGCTAAACCAGATCTAATAGCCTCAGTATCTGCTATCTGATTTAGTTCGGCCGCGTATTCTGTCATGGTCAGAACAGAATAGCAGACAAGCGCAGATACTGATAAAAACAAAGTATGTTTATTATGATAATAAACAGATATAATCAGGGTCGATACAGAAACAGGGGTAATTACCAGTAGACAGAGCAATGCAGACAAAACCATACCATAAACGAGAGACAGTCCAGAGTTCATACACAAGCAATCCAGTATCAGAGATAATCCAAGAGGCGGTGGTGAAAGCACAGTCCAGGTCATACACAAACAATCCAATATCAAAGGCAGAGGCAAAATCGGCGTCGAGAAACAAAAAGCAAGGTCATACACAAAGTAAACTGAGACAAGAGATAAGTAACGCTTTGTACGAGGATAACCTACAATACGCGGCGATGAAGTCTGTTTGGCGTGCACCTTTATAGTGCCAGTAATCAGTATTCGGGGCTTCCTGGTGGAAGCAGGTGAGGTGTCACGTGATCAGGTGAGTGCGTGATGTCAGCGGGTGGTGCATTCTGGGTAGTGTAGTTGTTAACCTGAGACCCTCTGTTAGAGCTGGGTGTGGAAGGGACAGAGGAGCTAACAGCACCAGACGTGACACCTGCTCTGTTGTTGTACACTGACATAGTGAGTTTCTGTTGTTCCCAGTCTCTTCCACTGTGTTATAATATCACTGACAGTTGGCTGTGGAATATTTAGTAGTGAGTAGTGAAATTTTACGACTGGACTTGTTGCACAGGTGCTGCATCCTATCACGATACGACAGTGCTGGAGTTCACTGAGCTCCTGAGAGCCTGAGACCCATTCTTCCACTAATGCAACACTTTTGGCAATATGGTGTACCTTTTAATGGACGTCAATGTAAAAAGAGTTTATTTCAGGCCATTTATGAGAATTTCTATTGGTACCTTCATCAGTAAATGTTTGTTTTTAATAGTAAACTAAAAAACAAAAAAAATAGAGATACTGTTTTTTTATTGAACAGCCCTGATATACATAAACTGAAGCTGTTCCTTACACTATGTCCACTTTGATATAGAAATATGTTTCACAAGAAAAGCTTTACAATTATTTGTACTTAACTCATTGACTTGACAGTTGAATTGTCAGATTTCTTGAGAGGATTTTGTTACACAAATACAAAATACTTCTAGAAATATAATTTTTTTTTCGAGGACCACTGAATAGATGGTATGATTGTATATAATTTCTGTAAATGTTTGAAGTCTCTTCTTAAAACCCTGGTCTAGATAAGGTCACTTATCTTTAATCAAAATGTTTTTGCGAATTGATACAGTATTGCAAAATATCACAATACTATTCAATATCGATATTTTCTTACACAAATCAAGTGACAATCGACAAATATCTTCCATATGTGAGAGTTCAATATACTTATATACAGTAAGTATTTTATTTATTATGTATTATGATATCAATTTAAAGGTGAAGAATTCAAGGAATGAAGGTCAAGAGGTTAACACAAGCCTACCATGTATTTGAGAGGCTATGGTTTTAGCCAGTGGAATAAAATAATAAAACCCAACTGCAAGTCAGGCTTTTGAGAACCGATTTATCCTCTTTAAAGCAGACATGGGTGGGAATTCCTGAAGAACATTGTGGCTATTGTTTTGCCAGGTTGCCGAGAGACAGCGTTCGTGTTCGCCATCACGAGTGCCGGGGTGACCCACGCCGTGGCCCGGTCCTGCTCTGAAGGCTCCATCGAGACCTGCACCTGCGACTACAGGCGGCGGGGACCCGGCGGGCCTGATTGGCACTGGGGGGGCTGCAGTGATAACGTGGACTTCGGCAGGGTGTTCGGACGAGACTTCGTGGACTCCAGCGAGAGAGGCCGAGACCTGCGATACCTCACTAACCTACACAACAACGAGGCGGGGAGAATAGTAAGAGACACCATCACCTGACACAATCGGTGACTGATATTCACTCATTAAAACTGATAAACGGCCACTAAATCAGACCTGCAGGCTGCGTTTAGGGTTAGCTGTTCATAAAGGAAGTATTTCCCAACCCATTCAAGTCTATGCATATTACTTAAGTCATCAATCTTAAGATGTAGTTATTATTCAGTAACTACTGTGAATTATTTGGCAACACTTATTAAATTAATTAAATTAACATGTGATTTATTTGGTCAGGAGTTGGAGGATATTTAAGACCCACATTTGTCTTTTGAATTACGAGAGCTTTAGGCTTATTATAAGGTTAATACTCTTATAACCTACTGTTTAGTAACTACTGTGATTTTGTTAATAATGGCTATTAAACATAGTATTATTAGATATGAGTTTGAGAAATGGGGATTAATTCCAGACCTGCCAACAGGCCCATTCCAAATCAGGAACAACATGTTTAATTAACAATTGTGCTTTTTTAACCTCAGAAAAGGAATTTTTATGCTACTTTTCCTAACAAACACTGGATGTTTAATTTTCACAGTTAAATCAATGTAGTCTATGACATACTTTAGTCTATAAATAAAAGAAAGTCACAGTTTTAGATTAAATATTGAAATAAGGCCTGTTTTTTTGTTTTGTTGACTTATATACCCAACATTTTAGGAAAAAGTACAAGTATACATCATGATTTTTACCTTTATTTACCAATATACACTAATATAATTATGAGGTGTTTCTGGTATGCTGTGGTCAGTAATTACCAAATGTTCTCCAAAACAGGGAAATGCACGTGCCACCTCTTGTGAAGTCCATGAGTTTAGTGGCCTACACAACACTCAGCATGTTCTGACTGATTGGTGTAAGATTATTGAGGGTCTAAGTCCAGTATTTGTTAGTAACATCAGCCTAGTATCTCCTGGTGTAAACTAAAGAAGCACACATCAGATACCAAACATGTTTTGGTCGATTGACTGAGTCTATAATAAGCCATACATTATGTCGATTCATTTTTTTAAAACCAAAAAGTTCCTTTAAGTATGCCAGTCCAACACTTTTTCCACACACAATTTTAAACACTTATAAATACACAATCTGTTTTATGTTACATACTGAATAATACACAGAATTCACTGTGTAATTAGTGTTAATAACTCCATAATAAGGTAATAATTCATAATAACTCTCATTTTGTGGGTTCACATTTTGTGTGGGTTCCTCCAGAGTTTCTTCCTCATGCTGTTTGTTGGGAAGCGTTTCCTGCTTGTGACTCATCAGTTTGCTCATTAGTGGTTGTGGATGTGAATATCTGTAAAACTGTGTTGTAATCCCTTGTAAAAAATGAAAGACCCATATAAATAAAAATAGATTTGAATCAACTTATAATAGTTAGAGTCATAATGCAGAATTACAAACTATGTTTAAGATGATACTTCATTAAAGGATTTAAATCTTTTTAACATGTAAATAATATGAAAGGTGGGTCATGCAGACCTCATATATTCCTCAAAAAGGAGCATTTCTATTGGTCCGTTCATTTTAAGGGTATAGTATAATATATAAGCATATTAAATGTATCAATATTGTAACTATTGCACTATATATCATTATGCTTATAGTATTGACCAGCATATATACAGCTCTTAAAAAGATTAAGAGACCACTTCACTTTCTGAATTTCTGAATCTGAGTTTCTCTGATTTTGCTATTTATAGGTATATGTTTGAGTAAAATGACCATGTTGTACAGACAACATTTTTCCCAAATTATTTGCAGAAAATAAGAAATGGCTGAAATAACAAAAAAGATGCAGAGCTTTCAGACCTCAAATAATGCAAAGAAAACAAGTTCATATTCATATTCAAATTTTAAGAGTTCAGAAATCAATGTTTGGTGGAATAGCCCTGTTTTTTAATCATAGTCTTCATGCATCTTGGCATGTTCTCCTCCACCAGTCTTACACACTGCTTTTGGATAACTTTATGCCTTTACTCCTGGTGCAAAAATTCAAGCAGTTCAGTTTGGTTTGATGGCTTGTGATCATCCATCTTCCTCTTGATTATATTCCAGAAGTTTTCAATTTGGTAAAATCAAAGAAACTAATAATTTTCCTGAGTCCTGAGTTTTAACTAGAAGATGTTTAAAGTTTGAGCTCTCTGATCTGACTGTGTATTTTGTCTGTGTTTCCTCCAGACTGTGGCCGCAGAGATGCGTCAGGAGTGTAAGTGTCACGGCATGTCGGGCTCCTGCACTGTGCGCACCTGCTGGATGCGGCTCCCCAGCTTCAGGGCGGTCGGGGACATTCTGAAGGACCGCTTCGACGGAGCCTCCAGAGTGGTGTATGCCAACAAAGGCAGCAACCGGGCATCCCACCGGGCCGACCCCCGGCACCTGCAGCCGGAGAACCCGGCACACAAGCTGCCATCCTCCCGAGACCTGGTCTACTTTGAAAAGTCGCCCAATTTCTGCTCCTATAATGGCAAAACGGGCACACAGGGCACATCGGGACGCACCTGCAACAGCTCGTCTCCGGCGCTGGACGGCTGCGAGCTGCTGTGCTGTGGGCGGGGCTATAAAACTCATGTCGAGAAGGTGACGGAGAGATGCCACTGTACTTTCCACTGGTGCTGCCACGTCAGCTGCCTCAACTGCACCAGCACGCAGACTCTACACCAGTGTTTATGAGAGACAGAACCGAGGGCAGGGTTCCTGCCATTATCAAAACGGGCATAAACTGGAACTGGACATCTGGCCAATGGGTCACTGGGGTTTTTCCAGGTTACAGTGTGTGTATATACTGGAGAGAAATATTTTTTTAGGATTTTTGTCAAAACAGGAGCGAGAAACTGGCAGAAAACACGATGATCAGAATCAAGCAAAGTAAGTGAGTGTATGAGTGACGGTGCATATGCCAAGAAATGTCTGATAATTCTGTTAATGTTATTAAATCTGAAGGAATTACACAAGTTTTCAACTTAATATCTACCTGCTGCTTCAATAGCGCACAGCTGATTATCACAGACAATACACTGACACGCCACTGACATGCCAAAAGTCATGGGATAGCAGTAATAACACTAGAATGGCTAAAGCTAAGATCTTTTTCGTAAGATAACCTGTTGATCTTGTTAATCATGAAGTGTTAACTTATTGGACTGCTAGCGAATGACCACACCTGTATGTATAATTTGTGAGGTGTTATCTTGTGAGTTCGAGCAAGGCCTATTACGACCCACAGTGGACAGCGCAGTGGATGGTAATGATCGTGACCGGCGGCTTCTGGCAGGAATTGTCCGTGCAAACAGAACAGTCAATGCAGGAGTCCCCAAGCGCATATCTTACAGTTCAGCGCAGTATTTTTTAGCTTGCTTCCATGGGACATGGAAAAAGTCAATATTTTATCCCATGATATGTGGCATGTCAGTGTATTTTTTAATATGTTTCCACGTATACTTAAAAATGGACATATTATATCATGCTACAATATAATATAGATCATTGGATGGTGATATCTGTAATATTTTAACACGCTGGATCATTATCTTTTGGTTAATATTCATGTGTTTTTTTAAATATTGCATTATTTATCACAGAACAAAATATTTTTTTTGTTTTGTCATAGCATGCCAAGCTTTAATAATTATTATTGATTAACTATTACATTTTCAATCACTGTTTTAATCACAATGCTAAGTGAAAGTGCTTATTGCTCTTTCCATTGTGAGAAATTTTAATGAGGAATGGACCAACTGTGATGGTTCTACATTAATATCCATTACAAATTTCTAACTATTTTCCTCCAGCTGAGGTTTATATAAAATATGAGTTACAGCAGATAGACTTCAGGTTGAAAACTGGTGGAATGAATACTCCTTTAAGATTCCTGCTTGTGTGTGTAAAACAGAAGCTCTGCGGGTTTACTCAAGCCATTATACCACTAGAGATGGACGCAGCGCTGCTCTCATCAAATTCAATTAGATGATATGGAGACCACTAGCGCTGTTATCCACTGTGCTACACTGTAGCGCAGTATATAGGCAATTGCTGAGAGGGAACCAGTCCAAAAATACTTATGGATTTTGAGGCCAGAACCACCAATCCGAAGGTCCTGCCATCTCCTCCCTCTCCTGGTGTCCGATTCTCCGCGGAGCAGGAAACTGGAGAGCAGGAACTGGACGCAAAGTCTGACAGATGTTCCTGCGGCCAGGGAACCACAAGCATGTTCTCTCATAAACTGAATGAAGAAAAAAAAGTCCTACAAGAGTAGGGTTATTTAAAATATCAGTGTGTTGTTTTCTTTAGCTGCAGTTCTACTTTTCTCACCAGGCAGGGGTAAAAAACAAAACGCAGCATGATGTACAGTACATCTCCAAAAAAACGGGTTATGCCATATTTTCCTCAATTTCCCGAATCCCTGAATTCCCCAATTCTGTGAAGTGGAATTCTGGCCCAAAGCCCAAAAGCTCGTACCATTTCCCACTCAAACTCATCCTACTTCCCGGCGTTGCTTACTCTCTCCTGTCTGTCTCCACCACCATTCACTAATGTGTGGTCTACCACACCACAGTACTGATAGACAGTGATTGGAAACAAGCACTAAAGATGAGACTACAGCAACATTTCCTCTCAGAATCAATGAATGTAGTGCTGAAACACTGACGAGAGACATTTGCTCACTAATTTGCTTCTTGTTTGTGTGTGAAAAAGCACAAAATATCTGTCACACGAGAAAAGAGATGCTAATTTAAATGTGTGCACAATTTCCCCATGATTAGAACAGAACACATTAGCACATTAACTCTGTGTTGATGTGATATGCATATTGTTTTTCAATTTGTTGACTTTTTGTCATAATGTGCTTTAAATCTAGCAGTTGTTTTGTACAATGCTTCTAAATTTTGTAAAAAATGGACCAATAGAAATGCCCAAAGTTGCCATAATGGAGATACAAGAGTTTTGCATATCAGCAATAATATTTAGTTTGTGTGAAATTGAGGCCTAAATTTTAATGCAAGTCAGCTCAAAGACTTTCTTCTTACTGTGATTCTAGCATGAAACAAGGGAACTGCCTGAACAATATTTCACAATGTATTGTTACATTGTTGTTTTTCCAATGTAACAATATATATTTATTGTTTCTCTCACAACAAAACTTTGATTTGCAACAACATAAAAAAAACAGTAATTTTGGCAGAAACATCCTGCAAGTCAGTCCAGCTTTTTTATGTTCCATGGGATATGGCAAAAGTCATGGGACATGATAATAATCCAGTGTTCTAAGTCATTTCTATTGGTACATTTATCCTGAGATTTTTACCATTGATACAATATAAAGAATAAATGTCAAAAAGTAAAAATGGCAAAAAGTAAGATACAAGGTTTCTGCGCAACAGTGATGAGATGATGGTGTGTGAGTGTGTGTGTTAAAAGATAATCCTGTAAATTCCCTACTACCTAGTTTACAATGGACACATAAATGTAATCCATACTGAAACTGTTCTGTATATCAGCTGATGTAACCAAAATGATGTAAATACTATACATAGATAAATATATATTTATGCTGTCAAAACCTGCAAACGACGTCAGTCATCGAAACGTAGAGTGAAACAAAGCTGTCGTCGTTCTGCAAAAGTGGGGATTCTTTGTTGTTGTTGTTCTTGTTGTTTTTTACTCATTCAGGTGTGCGCTGTTGTGTAAAAAAAAAATCATGGATGAAAATGGCCTGTATGTTTCAGTTCAGTTGTCATCACTTCATCCAGGATGGGACCAAATATAGCTTAGAGACATGGTGGGGCGACGGCGGAGACCCTGATAGATGCTTTGTTCGCTCGTCTCTGAAAAAAAAAATCTTTTACATGCACTGAACATCATGTCTTTTTTTTTGGTTTTGTTTTTTGTGTGAATAGAAATATTTATTGCTGTATGACGGACTTGATAGAGGGGCTGTGAGAGAGTATTTTCAGTATTAGGACTTTTATTATTATATAGAGTCGCATTCTTGTTGTGTTTAAATAGTGTGATAGAAAAATAAAGTTTCTATTTTCCCATCAAGTACCATCATGTCTTATTTTTTTCTTCACAAAAAACACGATTCTAAATGAAATGCCTCGTTCTATTAATCACAGTGCACTCAGATCCCACAATATATCCTCATCAGCTCCGCTTCACTGACCATCTGTCACTCACATCCTGTAACAAAAACATGGCAAAACATGACACAAGTGCTCTCATTAAGCTATAAGTCAACACTGTGAGCGCGCCAGTCTATCAGTCGCTGCTGCTGAAAGCAGGCTGGCCCCGCCCGGCCGATCCAGAATCCACAGCAACCGCAGAGGCAGGCCGAGCAGTGCCATAACACAGCGTCCAGTCTATATGTTTTTACAACACCAAAGGTTTTGCTTCATTTACTTAATGTCGGAAAAAAATAAAGAAATAGTAAAAGAAATAATGACAGGCTGTTTTTTTCCCCTCCATCCGACTGGAAGGCCAAGCTGACCACAGGAGTTTGGACCCGTTCCGGTTCTCTATCTCAGGCCGGGGAAAGCGCAGTGGTGGGCTACCAAGGGTCAGCCAGCCAGAGCACAGCAAAGCCACACTGAGAGAGAGCATAAGAGCGACAGAGAGAGAGAGAGAGAGAGAGAGAGAGAGAGAGAGAGAGAGAGAGACTATGTAGAAAACTATGCCCTATTCACTACACTATATAGCAGGACTGTCACCACTGATTACATTAATATTGGAGGAATCTACTGACAGTTTTGGCAGAGATCGTTTTAAAAAAAGCCAAACAATAAAAAATGAAAAATGGACATTGGTTGACAATAACAATCCAAGGACAGCTTTCCAAAAACTCCAAAATACTGCAGTGGAAAACAGGACACTTCATTAAAATGCATAAGAATGCTTCACAGCAAACAATGCATATTAACTCCTTAACAGGCCAGCATTTTTGTCCATTTATTTCTTGATATTGCATGCCTACATCTTGAGGATTTCTATTTATTAGATGTATTAGATAAACAGGTTTTATGTTTGATAAGAAACATTACTGAAAATCCAGGGAATATTTTACTGTCAAAACAGAAATAAAAAAATATAATGGAAACGATACCAATCATACTACGTGTGCATTTTTATATATTTTAAAGTAAATTCTTTTTATTTAAAAAAAAAAGGTTTATGTCCTTCGAACCTTTTGTTTAGTTACTGTTGACTAGTTTCTATGTCTTATTTCAAATGTAAAAATTAGGCTTGAGACATCTTACTGATCTAAAATTATTAAGTGGAATAGACCGCTTCTCCTAGTGTCTTGTAGAAGTCTCCAGGACTTATAATAATGTATTTTACAAGTTTGGTACATTCTGAGAAAAAAGAGTGCAGTGGTGAGCTTGGGCACTCAAAAAGACCTGGGCATCTACAGAAGATAAGAGTGGTGGATGATCAGTGAATCTTTTCAGTTGTAAAGAAGAAAATTCCCCCTCACAACATCCACCCAAGTGAAGAAGACTCTCCAGTAGGTGTATCAGTATCTCAGTCTACTATAAAGAGAAAGATCATATTAGACTTTTCATGGCCAAACAGCAAGTGTATCTCTAGCCTTAAAACGCTTCTTCCATCTATCTTTAGTGTGAGGCTAGAATACCCCCTGCACAGTGAACCAGTCCATTACAGGGTACCACATACAGCTATTTACTCACACACTCACACCAGGGGGCTATTTATCATGGCCAATTCAACAACCATGTGTACTTTTCGTAGGCGGAAGGAGAGCAGAGTGCCCAGAGGAGGCCGTGCTGACACGGGGGAACACACCAGGATCCTAACAGACAATCATCAGAGAGGGGACCAACCCTCAAACCCATGCCCCTGCAGCACCACTGAGCTGCCTGAATAATAACATACGGGCTTATAAGGGGTTAAATAAGCTGTCTCTTCCTGTAAGTGAGAGACTGGTAGTAAAAAAGGTTGTGTACACTGTTAATTAATAGGCCAATTTTAATTTGCAGCATAATCAACTAAGCATGACAGCCCAATTACAGTAGGGTGCACAGTTTTCTCCTCAAAACCACACCAACACTGACACAGATCTGCAGATGCACACATTCACACAGCTTGTTTTGTACCTGTAGACGAGTATTCTCAATAGAATAGGACTTAAAGTAAAGGTTGGGTGATTGCTGAATGCAGTCAAATTCTCACAGCAATGCTCCAAAATCGAGGAGAACATCTTTTTAGGACTTTAGAGACAGTTACACCAGCAAAGGCAGGATATATATTTTTTAATAACAGTTGATTGTGGAAGACATAAAGAATGAGTAAGTGTCCCAATGTTATTTGTCATTGTATGCTCTTTGTATACAGCTAAGAAATGCAGCCTATGTTTAAAGAGATTTTAGAACTACAGGACGCAGCTGATGTATCCTTCCTGGTATTCGATTAGCCTCAATTACCCTCTTGCTTTCTCAGCTCACACACAACATGAAGGTTCGAAATAACAGCATCATAAAAATGATGAAAAACAAAGCCTCCAGAACCTCTGTGTGTACAAAACTGTTCACTTGGATCACAAAGTGTTCCCAGCAGAAGTGTTTTATACAGTACACTTGATTGTCCAAAGTAAGGAACACTGATTAGGGCACCATATCATCAACATTATAAAAGCAAGGAAAAGAGAGGCAAAGTCATAGTGCAGAGAGAATTTATGATAACAAGCCTCTAATACATGAAACAAAGAGCCAGAAAGCTGGATGTCAGACTGAGGACTATTGACAAGGCGTATCCAGAGAGTGAGAAGCAGTCATTTTTTATTTCACCAAGATTATGAGTCATGCAAAGACTTTATCTTGGCAAAGGTGTAACGTACTAAAACAGACCAGACAAGTACACAGGCTTTCAACAAATATTCACAAGAAAATGTGAACCTGAATAATGGAAAAATACAAGAAAATTCAGACAGAAAAATAGTTTAAAAAAGACCAAAAGGGGATTCATGGATTGGTTCATATTCCTCTTGGATAAGAGGAAAGAGGGCGGGAAAGAGGGCAACGGAGAAGCGAAAAGCCACGGAGACATGACACTAAAAATAGATATATCATCTGTCTCTACAATTAAATTTATATATTTTCACAAGCTGGCCAAAACCGAAATTTATTATTCATTTAACCCCAGACTTATCATTAAGTACATCCTAACAGCCCTAATTGAAAGGGGAGAAATGAACTGCGAGCTCGCAAGAATCAAAGCGGCGAGGGCCAAAGCGGCATCTGGGCCTGAGTGGGTTCACCAAAGAGGTTGATGGGTACACAGATATGCTTTGGAAGGCTGGAAGTGCACAAACGTGGAGCATTAACGGTGAGTGTGAGGGAAAGAGATGACTGGGACAGGGGGTGGAAAGGTATAAGAGAGTAAAATAAGGCGGCAGCATTCCCAGGCACTGGAGGATTGAGGGCGGTGGTGGAGGGGGTACTGTCATTGTGGGAGTGCTGAGGAGTCAGTGATAATTAGCTCAATTAGTGACAAAGGCAGTGTAATAAATACCGACTTAGTGTCTGGGTCCCTGCTGTCCTCTCCCTGCACGGCTTGCGATGCAGCCAGGGACTGATGGACAATTCATTAAACCGACAAAATACCCCACCGTCCAGGCGTGACGCTGCGAGTTAGCCCCCTACTGGCCTCGCCCATTGTTCTAATTGTCTGGGTTGGAGTCGCTTTCTGGCCCTCTTCTCCTTACCCCCTCCTTCGGTCTCTCCTTTCACAAAAACCCGAGGAGTTAATGCCCCTACCTAACTCCGTAAGTAGGTGATCGGCAGGTTTTGGAAGGGGGGGAAAAAATGGAAAGAGTTTCTTGGAGGGAGGTTTTTAGGGGGGTGGGTTCTTGGTGGGATTAGGGTCCGAGGGTTGCCTGGGAGTGCGGGGAGCGGCCCTGATCGGAATGTCAGAGAGATGAGTCCAGAAGCTCGGATACGGGACAAAGCGAGAGTTAATTAGGAAAGATTGAAGGGGCTGGCGACAATGGGCCGCCACCCGAGTCGAGATGAAATTGCTTCCGCGGATTATTGGGGAGCGAGTGTGTGGGTTGAGGGGTTGTGTGTGTGTGTATGGGTGTGTGTGTGTGTGTGTGTGTGTGTATATGTGTAAGAGGATGGAAAGGAAGGGAGGGGTTCACGCAGGCTGGGATTGATGGCTGCCCCTCTGCTTGGGGAGCAGGGGAGCGAGGGAGGCTAACCGGCTGTTCCCACAGTCTGTTCTCCTGAAGCCACCTTTGACACACAGGCCTGCCAGGCGGCAAGCAGGGAGGGAGGCTGGGAATGTGGTGAACGGCAACACAACAAATGCGAGCACAAGACCTCAAAAAAGCAGAAATTCATCATCTCTCACCTTCCAAAGAGTCACGAGACAAGAGGAGAGGGATGAAGAGTGAGAGAATGGAGCACTTTGTGGACAGGTCCAGAGATTAAGACAAGACACAACAGGAGAACATACTTGATACGGTCAAAAAGGGCACCTGAAAAATGATAGTGCTAAAGAGTTTTAAAGTGACTGAAAAGAACAAGACCTTAGAAGAACTTGCTGCCAGTCGCCTCCACTGGAGGAATGGATCTTTTTTTCCATTTCTAACAATAAAAGCTCTAATTTAATAAGTGCCTTAGAAGGTCTCTAAAGAGTCTTTAACTTGAGAAGCAACTTAACCCACAAATTAAGGGCCAGCAGTGGTTTGAAGCTAATTGAATAATTGCACAAATTAAGCCTCTTGATACTTGTCCAAGATGAAACCACACCAGGCTGGCGTTCAGTGAGACGTTGACTGAGCGAGAGGGTCGAAAAGTGTTTTTTTTTTTTCAAATCCTGCTGCAGAAGTGCATATATTCCCTCTTTTCCTCACTACCTCTACTGCAGCTTCTGGAGGCATTGCGGCTCATTGCAGGCAGCCTAAAGAACCTCTCCCGGCTCCTCAGGAAAGGCCTCGAGGGGGAACGGTAGAGTAAACAGGTCAATTACGGTGGGTCTTTTTGCGGAGGAGATGATATACTGACCCTCACCCTCCTCCTCATCACAACATGGTCAGGGCTTCTTATTAAAATTCCTATAAAATTGTGGAAGATTGTTTTCCCTGGTGAGGCGCTGGGCCTGCGGAGGAGTCGAGGGGCAGGGGCCGCAGCGGAGCACGGGCCAAAGAGGGTGTGTGGAATGCGAACACACTTTCGGTCGCCACATTGAGTAGCGCACACACTGCTCGGCGGTCGCAGAGGCTGCGAGCAGAAGTGTGGGGGTACTTGGGTTTAGCGAAGCTAGCTGATCCTCCTGAGACCCGCGGTAGAAAGGAAAACCCTGGACGAGGCGAGACGCAAAGCCTGACATTCTGTGGTTTCGCCCCTCCAGCGAGAGCCATTTCGGTGGCATGGTGTGCTCTGGATTATGTTCAGTGTGTATCTGTGAGTGAGGGATAATTGGGAGGTGTGCGAGTGCGGTGCTTTCGCGTGGGCTGCAGGGAGTGCCCAGGCACAGCAGCTGGGCAATAGGCCGGGTCCGGCAGAGTTGAACCCTAAAGGCTGCCTGACCCTCCCAGCAGATGGTGGCTCCAGAGGAACTGCCGCTTCTCATCACAATGGCTTCGCCCTTCTAACATCTCCATCATTCTCTCCAACTCCAGCCATGTAACAGAGGAACATGCAACACCCGTGGCAGGCATGACAATGCCCTCAAATAATGGCACTCAACAATAAGTGACGGGTCAAAGGATAAATGCCTATTCTTATTTCGGCTGGTGAAAATTCATAAATCAAGGGATGGGATTGTGCGTGTGTTTTCCTCAGATTATTTAAGGGAAGTTATATTTTAGTTGCATTGTGCTGATAGTCTCTGTGATAGTCTGTTGAGATCAATTTTGCTGTGTTGAAAGCAGACTCTTTTTATGCAATTCCGATTAGTGCTGCTCAACACAGAATATAATATGTGCACCATTTCAACATCAAATTAATAAAAAACAAAAGTTTGCTGCTTGATGCAAAAGGAAAATTCACACACTTTAATTTTACATGATATATCGACCAGAGGCACACCATATCACCCTAATATGATTTGTTCTTGGCATTTTTTCGCCACCAGTCTTACACACTGCTTTTGGATAGTTTTTTGCCACTCCTGGTGCAAAAATCAACCTTCATCTTGATTATATTCCAGAGATATTCAACTTGGTAACTTAAAAGAAACTTATCATGTTTAAGTGGTCTCTAACTTTTTTTAGAGCTGTATATTTCTTCTCAATATCATGAAGCCCTATTCCTGATACAGGACTGTTTATGTATTTAGGTTGATAAGCTTGCCTGGTTCAAGCAACATAAAACTATAGTGAATTAACTGGGCTTGTAACAAACCACTTCATCTGTTACAATTAACTTATTCAATGTGCTAAGAAAATAGCATCTGCACGCATGTCATCTTTGGGTACAGTACAGCAACACCATATTAACCACCTAGCAATATAACAGCAACACCATACCAGTAATTTAGCAACACCTCAAGAACCACCTGGGGTGCCATAGTGACCACTTAACAACACCACAGCACTCACCTAGCATCAAAACACCTAGCATCATAACAAACACCTGGCAACATTACAGGAACATCATAGCAGTCAGAGAACAACACCACAGAAACCACCTGGAATATTATAGTGACACATGTCAACACCATATCAACCACCTGGCAACATCCCAGCAACACCATATCAACCACCTAGCAACATCACAGCAACACCATAGAAGTAATTTAGCAACACCTCCAAAACCACTTGGGATACTATAGTGACCCCTTAGCAACATCATGGCAACCATTTAGCAACCACAGCAAACAGAATCTTAACCATTTTGCAACATTACACCAACACCATAGCAACCACTTAGCAACACCAATAAAACCAACAAACTATTAACACCATAGAAAATGCAAAGAAATACCACAGCAACAACACAGTAACTGCCTTGAAATGGAAGCCACTTCAGCTACAAAACCATTCTCAAATTAACATATTGTTTCAACTTTGCCAAGATCAAAATCTCAAACTTTTTACATTATTTTAATCTAGCAATAGTTCCTCTATCAAAGCAGCCACAGAGTAACACCACTGCAACCACCTGGGATGCCATCGCAACCACCTAAAAGCTCTCCAGCAGTCATTTAGCGACACCACAGCACACACCTTGGTCATAATATTGATCACACATCATATCATCCATCTAGCAATACCATAACAACCACCATGTCCAAATGTAACAGTGAATAAACCAATATAAATGCTCCTAAAGTTCCCAAAGAGCAATTGGCATCGTTGTTGGGAGTTGTCCCTCAGGGTTTTTACAATAGGAACCAAATCTATGTCCTATAAGTTTTATTTGCAGCAGCAATTAAGGGTATAACTGTGAACTGGCTCAAAACCACTGTGTCCAGCAATGTTAATAATGCTTTGAGACCAACTGTAATTGTGTATATATACCCCTTTTAAATCTACTTGAAGTGTATTTGACTGATAGT